>NW_027279933.1:510000-792755 GCF_046629955.1 Centroberyx affinis
CACACACACACACACACACACACAGACACACACACACACACATACACAAAATATGCACTCATACACATGACACTCACAACACACAAGATGCTTTTTAAAAGGTGACACTTTAATCCTCCTCTTATTTTGGCTGGTTTCGAAATCCATTGACACACAGGCTTCTCCCTCAAGCAAACCACCTCCAGCCTTGACAACCTTAACTTTGTTTTATTTCCTTTTTCAGCCCTGTTCCTCCTCCACACCAGTTAAGAAAGCAAATGTCATAGAGCTGGTAATGTCTGCCTGGGTTCTCTTAATTGAATTCAGTGTAACTTGAAATGATAACAGTTGCTCAAGAACTATTCTCTCATTTACAGCTGAAAGAATTGATGTAATTGAGGTTTCATATCAGCAGAGAGGAGAATTTCTCCTTTCAGGTAGTGCTGCCTGTCTCAGTGTAGCCTATTTTAATTAAAGCAGAGATGAAAAAACGGTTGGAGGAATGTGCTCAATTAATAACAAACAAGGCTGAGATTGGACAAATAATGAATCCCGGCTGCAGAGAGGGATTAATCTGATTTCTACTTGTGAACGCAGTCTCTTTTAATATGCTAAAATCATTAACAAAGGAAAGATGATAATGCTTACATAGAAATACATTTTTTGATTGCCAGGTGCTGACATTTCCTTGGCTAGGGGAGACAGAGCAATTTCTATGAGTTGCCCTGTGTGTGTGTGCGTGTGTGTGTGTGTGCATGCACATGTTCATTCACAGTGTGCACAAGCATGGGTATGCATGTCTATGTCCCTATGTGCGTGTGTGTTTGTGTTCTCCCTTTCTGGACAACAACATGTAATAAGAGTCAACCCTCTCCTTCCCTCGCCCCTCCACTCCCGGGCTTCCTTGGCTTTTTCACATTAGCGATGACCTCGGTCACGATCAAAACACACTCACAAATAGACCAGTTCGCACACACACTCCCTCCCTCTCTCTTTTTGTGCGTGCACACCACACACAAACATATACACACATGCAAAGACACACACACAAAGAGAGACTGAGCTAAAGATGATGTGGAACGGAGGTGAGGGGAGAGGAGCAGCCTAGATTGGAAATGGGAGTGGGTCATTTACATTGTATTAAGGCTTCCTCGGCCTCTCAGGCCCAGACCCGGTCATCAATCGCCTACTGTCAGCCAGAGCGCGCTCTAGCCCGGTGATAAATACGCCGGCCCACGGCACAGAGCGTCCAGCAGCACCACGTAATGAATGGTTTGAACAAACAAGAAAGATGTCTCATCAAGGAGAGTGGGGATGTTAAAGCCCCCCTCGCACACAAAACCCCTGAGTAAGGAGATTTACTCTGACCACATAGACACGACACTAAAAAATCCTATTTCACTCGGCTCATACCCCTCCCAGCTCTCCCTCGTTCCCCCACTCCTTCTCTCCCTGCATCAGACCAGACCCCCCCCCCCACCACATCCATGCATGCACTTGCACGCATGCACAGCAAAGCACGCAAATGGAGAAACAAAATTACATACACACACACACACGGATGCACACTCTCACATAGTGTAAGTATGCATGTATAGCCTCCCCTCATCCCCTCTTCATCTGTCTTCCACTCTCTTTTCCTTTTCTTCCTGACAGCCCCCCCCCAACACACACACACACACACACACACACATACACGCACACACACACACACACACACTTTTTATGGCTGTGACTGCAGGCCACCCACACTTTACGTTGTGGCAGCTTTCCTTAAAGCATGAGGCTCTGAAATCTCAGCTACACAAAATGGTGTGGTGGCAGTGGAGGTACACACACACACACACACACACACACACACACACACGGACATGAGAACTAGGCCGGCATGGTGGGCCTGGCGGTTACAGGGCTGCAGCAGCCGTGAAATTGGAGAACGGCTATTTAGACCTCTGAGCAACCTCTTAACGTTAATTGCCTCAGTAAAAAATATACGACAGTAAATCACCCAATGTGGAAAAAAAAATTAGATATGAAAAGAGTAAGCGTGAGATGAATGGATGGATAAATATTAAACAAAACGCATGAAGTCAGAGTGATAAATCATTCATTCATCTGTTCTGAAGTGTTTCTTCCTGGAGATGTCCTTCCACCCTCAGAAGACTGCATGACATGGTTATTTAATGGATGAAACATAAACACACGTAGCCAGATCAAAGACGTTATTGATAATCTCCCAGCTAGCTTTGGACCCGCTCAATACGCTGAGTTACAAACACCAAGGCCAATATCCTTAAAAGAGGATTGACCACAAAACGTAAAACAGTCAGTCTATAAATAATTAGAGCCAGAAATGAGCAGCTTCAATTTGTTGTCTAGGCCGATCGAAACAGCTCTGTTAATTACGCTGAAGCCTGTTTATGGCACAAAGCAGGCACTATCCTGCCACAAATGTTGCCTAATTCCTACAATCCGACCTGGAAATTCACAGCCTAACATTAACACCAACACATAAACACGAAAACACATAAACACATGCACACAAACACGCACATACACACACAGGTGGATCATATTCTGCCAGTCATTGAGAATCGAGCTGTGTGTGACTCTCTGTGTGTGTGTGTGTGTGTGTGTGTGTGTGAGCGACTGCTGGCTAAATTACAGGGTGTGATGTGCTCTGTGCTCTCTGATAGTGCTGGATGTAATGGCCCCTGTGGTTGCTGAACATTACAAGCTGAGGTAGCTCCATCATCCTCTCTGTGCGCTCCTTAAACCCCCCCTGAGCCCATCCCGGCATTTCACTATACACAATAACCACATCTACTGCCGAACCACTCTTACTTCACACCACACCTTCAGCCCGCAGCGACTCCTATCCACTCATTCAAAATCTAGTTTGCTATATATCAGATTCTCGCTCTCCTGACACCTATTGGCTACCGTCGTCAAATCCCACAGCCCGATCATTATCCCGGCCGCTCCGTTCGACCCCCACCCCTTTTACCCCCTTACCCCTCCGCCCGCCGACCCTACGCCCCTCGCCTGAGCCGCCGGTGGACCCCGTTGATGAATGACATCATCAGTGGGTGACATGAGTTATAGAGCCAGGTCACAAGGTTGCGGTGTCTTGCAAACCCATTCCATGCTAATGACTCCCAGGAAATCACAGGCCATTGGCTGTTTACCCCCGACGCCATGGCAACACAAAAGATTTGCCGATGGTGATTTTGCCCCATCTATTTCCATCAGGCTTATTAGAAAAAATATATCTTTCCATTCTGTTTATTTGTTTATTTATATTTAATGATATTGCATTCAATAAAAAGTGTCATTTGGTGAACAGACATTATAATTCTATATAATGATTTTTTCACAATAATCCTTATTCTGTTCAATGGTCCCTTATTGTGACTTTGTCTTTGGTTTTACAGCAATATTTTATTACTATAATTCTTTTCATATGTGCCTGTTTCAAATTGATTGGAATCTTATTTGTTTTTTAATCAAAGCGACGGTAGGATGATGACAATATTTACTGTCAGAAGTAAATGCAATCAAATATAGGAATGGCATTTTAATATGTATTCTGAATTGAGCTGGAGTAAGATTGGCACATTTTAAATATCAACAAGCCATTGTTAATAATGTTACAGTTGGCCTTTTTTTTTTTGACAAATGACAATGAGATTGAATGCATATAGGCATTTCCTAGAGATCAAACAGATATGACAAATATATCCAGTTGGATTTTTTGAATCCATCATGAGTGATTACTATGCACAGAGTGATACTCTTTAGCTGCAAGAATGAATTTTGTGACAGATTTTTTGCTTTAAATTGAAACACACAGCTAATTAATTCTATGTCTGTAAACATCAAATAGACTGACAATCGACAATTAATAAAAAAGAGCTTCTCATTTTTAAAGATGAAACTATCTTTCAAATTTTTCAATATGTACTGCAAAAAAATCATTTGTTGTATTAAATTATATTATAAGAGTTCAAATTACAAGTAAACCAAATATGGAATTTCAAAGATAAATTTCATTGAATTATATCATTAAGCTGATGTTTTTTTTGTTCTCAAACCTAATTGAGCACCAAAACTAAGGACTGTAAATTCAAACAAATTTATCCAATTAGTAGATTTGACTATGTTGGGTAAATTGAACAGTGTGCTCACCGTTAAGGAAAATGTCGCTCTCTTTCCATCTTCATCTCCATCGCCCTCTCCACTCTCTCTCTCTCTCTCTTTCTCTCTCTCTTTGTGTGTGTTTTGGGTGGGTGGGTGGGGGGGGGGGGTGGGTGTGGGGTAAGGTTGGTGTTTGTTTTATTTTACTGGGAACTAAGCTGCTTCCTGACAACAGCCTGAAAACAGGCAAGAATGCCACATGACTCAATGACTCAACCTTGCTGCTCTCCTCTCTCTCTCTCTCTCTCTCACACACACACACACACAAGCACACACGCACAGAATCAGCAGATACAGCACGCCAACTTACAAACAGAACTCACAGGATGCCAACCTACAAACCGCACACTGCATGCCAACCTTCGATAACAGCAAACCAAAGTACATCCATATCTACACCTAACACAATTTGCATTCAAAACATACCACTACACTTCTCTCTCTCTCTCTCTTGTTCCAGACTCCAGAGGCTCCACAATGAGTCTACAGGCTCTCAGCGGACTGCCCTCTGACAGTAAAACAGTCATGATTGCAAGTACAAGGAGGACTGGCGAGGCCCCGGGCATCCATTATGAAGCGAAGGGCCCCCAGTCTGTCTGTCTGCCTCTCCCTCCCTCTCTGACAGGCTGGATGGTTGGCAGTGCATCAGTACTACTACTGCTGTTGCTGCCACGGCCCCCCACAACAATCGCTGGCTGGGCTCCTGAAGCCGGCTCCTGGACCCCAGCCAGCAGCCTGTTTGCTCTACACCATTAATTTATGTTCACTGGAGATGGTGCAAGGTTCTAGAGAAGCTCTACGGCATAACTGCCCCGCTCGCCTGCCAAGCTAACTGCAAAGGGAGCGAGGGGAGACGGAAGGAGGGAGGAATGAACGGAGGGAGGGAGGCAGTGTGGAAGGAGTCGGGGGTGAGGAGGGAGCCCCGGAGGATATGTGAGATATAGGCATCTGATTGTACCAAGCTCCGTGAGGCTAAATAGCAATCACTCCCACACAATCCCAATGCACCTCCAGACTTGATCGACCAATGAGAAGAGAGAGATGTTTTAGGGGAGCATTTCCTAATGGTATCATGCATAATGAATTGATAAGATATCATTTTTATCCAATAAAGAAAGTAATGTGGAAAAACTGTATTCATTATCTACATACAAATCCACAAAAAACTCCCAAGGAAGGATCAACTGGGCTCAAACGATAGATCTATTGGACTTTGCCAACAGTTATATACATACAATGTGTGCATGTGTATGTGTGTGTGTGTGTGTGTGTGTGTGTGCGTGCATGTGTGTGTGTGTGTGTGTTGTGTTGTGTTGTGGACCTGGTCTCAGATGTGGCCTGCAGCCATAGAGATGTGCCTATTTAATCGTCAGATCGAGTTCATGGCTTCTTTTTCCACCACACGGCTGCCCCTCCGCTTTCAAGGGGAGGAATACGATCCTTCCATCCTTACAGTGGGGGCCTGGTCTCTCTCTCTCTCTCTCTCTTCTTTCCTTCTATCTCTCCTTCTCCCGCCATACTCCGCAGGCCCCAGCAGCTATCCTTTTCTCACTCCACACTAACCCGTCTGGCCTCGTCTCGTATCCTCTTCACTATACGCCTCTTCTCCTCTCCTCTCCTCTCCTCTGCTCTCCCTCTTTCAAAGTTTCCGCTGAAGCTTTAAGCCAGGTCCTAGAGGGCAGGAATTTGGCCTGGTTTTTCAGACCAGTCTGTTGGCTTTGTTGTGGTAACTGCCTGCTCAGGGGCACCCAGCTCTGCTCTGCTCTGCTCTGCTCAGCAGCTTGCCTGATGTCAACACGCAGCCACACTCAGCACTTGCTCTCAAGAAATCTTCATAACATCTTTTTTGCGATAGCTAAATCTGAGCCTAAGGATTTTCCTCCTACAAAAGAGTTTTGTTCCTATTAATTTTCTATAAGTTGAATTTTTCAAGTCCTAGTAGAAACTTCATATCATCCCCTAAAATAAGTCTGTTGTTATTTTCTCCTCTATGCCTCTCTGGTGTTGCTTGCTGGGAGTGTGAGGTAATTGGTGTCTTCCATTTGCGAGGGACTTTTAGGGCCTATAAGCGGATCATTAGAGCCCCGGTACAATCACCATGGGCCAGTGAAAGGAGGAGACCCACCCCCTTTGCCTGCACAGGACCCCCCACCACTTGTCAGTGTAGCCAGTCATAAAGTCATTGGGAGCCCATGCTATAGCTAAAGCACAGTGGACGACCTAAGCCTCTGGATAAACATCAGCACTGCTATAATGACCTGTGTACACATTGTAAAGCAATGATTTTCTAAACAGACTAACAAGCTAAGATGTAGCAGAGGACTTGGCCTATGACAAATTCTTGGTTGGGTTCTGAATAGAAGATGAGCGCCAGTAATTTGTTTTACAGAATAAAAATGTTTCAAAACCATTTACAGTTCCCCGAAACATTATTTTCTCTGGAAACATATAGATTATCTTTTTCTGGGTGACTGTGCTTCCAGAACTCATAGGCCATTCATTAGATCATTAGGCAACTAACTACCTCATAACAAATATGGCCTTAACCTCAGTTAACATCCTTTTCCTTAGGCCACACACTACCTCCTACCTTAAAGATACTTAAACAATTAAATATGGTCTGCATGAAACAGGTTGGGATTATTATACAGTATCTAGTCCAACTGAAGTTTATGTGCCACTCTAAAAACCCGCTGGGAAAGCACAGAGGACTAGCGGCAAGTCAGTAGAGCACTTACAAGCTACAGACTGTTGATAAAGTCTGTTGGGAAAAGGACTTAATATTAGCATACAGGGTCTCTTTAAGTTTATCCTCTTTCTCTATTGTGTTCCTCTGACATTGTTTAACTTCCCAAGCCAAAGTAAAGTGGGGCTGATCTTCAATTGAAATAGAAACAGGTTAATTTGTGGAAAGCGGGACAGAGAGAGAGAAAAGGGGTTTGTTCCCTCTTCAAACAGAAGCTCCTGAGAGCAGCCACTTGACGGTTCTCCCTTTCATTGTGTATTAACTTAATGAGCATAAGTATTCAAATACACAACCAGGACCTCTTTTAGCTCTCTCTCTCTAGTCTCTCCCTCTGTGTCTTTAAGACTCCACATTCTCTAGAGAAAGGCCACTACGTTCTAATAGCCGGCCTCAGGACACAACAACAAGAGCACAACCACTTACAGAGGACAAACAAGAAACCCCTGGGGCCAGCTATGGAATGTCAAGCCAATTTGGAAGATATCATAGGACATTTGTAATGTCAATTTTTGTTTTCAGGTCAAAAATCAAAGGCAAACATGGAGGGTAACATTTGTCCATTACAGTGTCGGCAGGAACACCCGCTCCCCCTTCAAAAACAGCTGCAGGGGACACTTCCTGTTTGCTAATGATGCTAAATGTGTTCAAGTCAACCATGTCAAGTTTTCTCCCTCCCTGAATGGACAGCTGTGGTGGAAGGAACAAGTTTCACTCTTCTCTCTCTCTCTCTCTCTATCTTTCTCTGTATCCTCTGCTAGTGAGAGAAGCTCTTAGCTCTGTGACAGACAGACACTCAGGATCATGTCCCTGTCAGTGAGACAGAGGAGCATAGCTGATGGTAAACCATAGGTGCATTCATCTCAGATCACAAGTACTTCCATGGAACAAAGCCAGCCAAGCCCTGATCAGTCACCACCCCGTCCCTACCTGTTGTGTCTGTTCTCTTTTACTGAATGCCATTTCTGCCTTTCAGAAATGCACGTCTTCTGAGCTCTCCTTTCATCTAGGGGTGTACGAGTCAAGGAGATATCTCCTGTCATTGCTCAACACCCAGGGGCGGCCGGCTGCACGGGGCTGTGTGGATTGACAAATGCCCTCAGGATCTTTCACTTTCTTAATGTTCCTCAAAGGAGAGTCGGCATGTGATGGGAGTTAAAATGCCTTTATGAAGTGCCGCCAAGAGAAGAGAAGAGAAGAGAAGAGAAGAGAAGTGAAAAGAAGAGAAGAGAAGAGAAGAGAAGAGAAGAGAAGAGAAGAGAAGAGAAGAGAAGAGAAGAGAAGAGAAGAGAAGAGAAGAGAAGAGAAGAGAAGAGAAGAGTGGTAAAGCTGGATTCCATATAGCTTTTAGGCCTGGCTAATAGCAGCCACTCTTTAAGTGCATTCTCCCATCCTCCCTCTCTCTCCTTGTAGTGCTCTTGGGCTCAATCCTGCCCGGGGGCCGAGGTGACCTTTGACCTGGCTGGCCTGCCTGGCTACAGCCCTCTCGTTTGTTAGGGGCTTTATCCACTGACAAAGCAGGCAGGAAGTTGGCAGCCACCCAGCAGCCCCATGGGAGGATGACCATCAGCTAGCTCAGCTTACCGCTTATTACAGGATGGTGGGGAGCATGTGTGTGTGTGTGTGTGTGTGTGTGTGTGTGTGTGTGGGTGTGTGTGTGTGTATGTACTTGTGTTTGTGTGTGTGCCTGCATACATCCCTATGTGTGTACTTGCATGTGTGCGTGAATGCGTGCGTGTGTGCGTGTTTGTAAATGTGCAAGTGCACGTGCACGGGTGCAACTGCATGCGCGTTCGATTGTGTGTGTGCATGTGCATTCTTGTGTTTGCTTGCACATGTGGGAGCGAGCGCCAAAATCAGAAATGTGGCTGACCTTTTTTTTCGTGCTGGCGATTTTTACTACGCTAACTAATGACACGCAAAGAATAAGCCTGGAAGCTACAAACGTCCCCGTCTCCGAGCTAACCCGATCAGCTACGCATGTTAGCGACAATCAGGCAACCTTCCAGCCGCTGGACTCAGGGGACCCCAGCACACTTCAGTCTCTCTCCCTCTCTCTCTCTCTCTCCCTCTCTCCCACTCTTTCTCTCCTCCTCCTCTCTGCAGCCTGCTCATCGGAGCGCTCAGAACAGCTCACTAAAACATTATATCATAAGACACTCCAGTTTCACTCTCGCCACTCCATAAAAGTCAGGTAATTCATACTTCATTTATATACCTTCCCATTAATAAAGCTGATGAACTTTTACTCCTTAAATCTAATGGGCCATTTTGCCCTGACTGCCAGCGCTCGCCTCTTTCTCTCTCTCTCTCTCTCTCTCTCTCTCTCTGTCTCTCTCTTCTTCCTTCTACTCTACGATTGCTGTAGAGAAAGCTATGCTAATCCACACAGTCACTCAGCCACTGCTCACGTACAGTGTTTTATGGGTGGAGGGAGAAAGAGAGGGATTTGGAGATTTTTGAGGCTTTTGACTGACCTCTGCCACAGACAAGCAGTGACACGTACCGTATGGTGGATTTGTTGTGGCTTTTGGTGGTTCTCTCTCTCTCTCTTTCTCTCTCTACCTCTACCTCTCTCTATCTGGGTGCAACAGAGGGTCATTGACCCCTGGGCCTAAAGCAAGGCATGATGGCTCCCCAGCTCGGAGGCTGTTGACAAGCGTCTGTGTTCTTTTCAACAACTCGTTGAACCACCCCCCTACCCCTTCCCTTCTCAGGAATGTAACACAACCGCTCACTGAGGTAACCCTAGCCCCTCCCCTCTCACATCCTTCATTTACAGAAAGAGAGAGAGAGAGAGAGAGAGCGAGAGAGAGAGAGAGAGAGAGAGAGAGAGTGAGAGAGAGCAAGACCAACTGGGGGTGTAAGACAGCTGTTGTTGTTTTATCTTCCTGCCCCCCCCCTCCCCTATCCCCCTTTAACTCTTGCTCCCTCTCTATTTCTCTCTCTCTCTTTAGATTTGCTTCTAGCCCACTGCCTGCGGAATAATTAATGATGCAATTGAGCTGAGGAGAGGACTCTGACCAGCAGGGGCCGTTCCTGAATGCCTGGGTAGCTGTTTTATGGAAGACCGGAAAATAGAAAGAGAGAAAGACACGGGGAGACAGATAGGCAGGGGAAGAGAGAGACATAAAACAGTCAGACAGTGAGAGAAAGAGAGATTGTTAATAGTCTATTCCCCAACAAGCCTGAACCTGGTCTTCCTCTCTGTTCTCATCCCCTTTAGTCTATTCCTCTATCCCCATCCCCCTCTCCTCTCCTCCATCCTGATGGCGGGATTGGGGGGCCTGACCTGTCTGGTGATTGATGGTAATGTCTCAGGAAGTCATTTTCCCCGACAGCGCCCCGCCGCCTTTCACCAGGCCTGGTGCAGAGGTGAGCCCATCACAGGGACGCTTTTAACTCTTTGCTCACTCGCCGCTCTGGTCCCTCTAACCCATCCATCCCTCAGACCCCCGTCCCCACCCCACCTGCTCCCCCACATGCCAACCGGCACCCCAAGGCCCTCTATAGTTCCAACACAAGGCCAAGAAAGTTCCAACACAAGGCCAAGAAAGTGAACTGCATGAACCTAAATGCTGTTGTGCTTTGATGGGGATAAGAAAGTTGGTCATACAGGACAATTCCTTCACCAGTAGAGAGTGATTTAAAAACAAAATATATAACATTAGAAGTGAGTTTGCAGGACAGTGAAGACAAAGGCCCATCGGCCAAATAACACGGGCCATCTTGAAGTGGATCTGCCGAGTGGCCCCTAATTCAGGGTGCTGGGGATGGTTCCCCACGACTCCATTACTGTCAGCGCTTACCACCTCCATTATGGCAATTAGGACATGGTTCCAACACTAGGAATGCTTTGCTATGCTCTGGAATTGCTAACATCTGCCGCGCCTCCGCTCCATGTGTCAGAGAGGAGTTGTCTTTTCTTAAACACACATCTTTTTACAGTCACCGTCTCTCCTTTCTCTTTCTCCCTTCTTTTTTTTCCCTCCGCTTCTTCAACGCTGCACTCCACATTTATTTTCTTAATTCGACTCAAACTGTGCCTTAAAGAGATCCCTCTCAGTTTGAGTCCAAATAACCTAAAATGATCCGTGAAGAGCCTCGCGGTTCCCGTTTTCAATAGGCTTCATTAGTTTTTAATATCTAGCCAAGGAAAGGAGGGGAAAATGGCATGGAGATAATCAATGGAAAGGGACCGGTAGCCTATTAATCTCCCCCAAAGGATTGTGGGTTAATACACACTCTTGCATAGGCAAACATGGCTGTGTGGTGAACACATCTGTCTGCCTGGATGGGCTACTTAATGAAACAGCCAGCGTTTGGCTGCTGAGATGGATGTCGTTCCCCCAGTGAAAAATGAGTCCTCTCTCCCACTACGCTGAGGCAGAGCCACAGATGATAGGGCTCCATTCAATTCACTGGAGACCTGACTGTGTCCCCGTGTGAGAGCAGCTTTAACAATGAGGGTGCCAGGCAGGACAGGCAACGCATGGCCACTAGAGCAAGTCCTCATGGAGATCATATCAGGGAATCCTAATGTGAACAAGAGGCTGACTGATCTGGGAACGAGAGCAGAGAGAGAACGACTGGAAGAGGAGTAGTACAGTAGAGAGATAAAGAAGTAAAAGGAAAGAAGGAGGGAAAGGCAGGCTGAACCACCTGGGATTGATAAGCAGGCTTGATCTGTTTGAGTGTGTGTGTGTGTGTGTGTGTGTGTGTGTGTGTGTGCGTGCATGTGTGTGTGTATGCTCGTGTATGTGTCTGTAGTCGGTGCATGTGTGTGTGTTGTGGCAGTGTCTGTAGTGACCCCTGGTCAGGGAGTCCTGTAACAGGAGCTCACCTCCGGTTCTGCGAGCCCTCCTCTCAGTGTGCTAAACAGCCACCTGAAGACAGGATTAGCCATTGTGACCCAGCCCCAGAGGTAACTGAGATACACCTCCGGGGACAGACATGAAACACACACTGTCACGTGTTGCAGGGACACAGCCAGGTGGGGAGAGATAGACACAGAGGAAGAGAGGGGTAAAAAAGCTGTAAAATGGAGACAGGAGGGGACAGGTGGTGGTGGGGATTGTAAGTGCAAACAGGACACCTATAAGAGGATGACTGGAAGTAGGATACAGTACACCGCCGAGCAAGCCAAGGTGAAGGTGTCGCTGGTGTTTGCCGTTGTCTAGTGAAAACAAGGCAGCAGAGCATAAGAGGATTGGGGGACCTGACCCAGTGCCTTGGGGTGGCTGAGATTTGTGTCTGTATGGAAATTGATGCCTGTCAGCCTGTCTATGACTCACCCCTGACAGTATGTATGTGTGTGTCTGTTTGTGCGTGTGTGTGTGTGTGCACATACAAGAGTGCGTGCTGTGCTGTGACAAATGAGCAGTGCTTAATTTGCCACTGATTATGCGGGCTGCGGGTGCCCTAAACCCCTTTGAACTTGTAATTGCCGCTGGTTTCAGTAATGAACATTAAGGGGGATTCAGAAATGTGTGGCTAATTACGCTTTTGCCCCCCTTTTTAATTTCTCCATCTTCATGCTGGATGAGAAGGAGGAGAAGGAGGAGCAGAAGGAGCAGTAGGAGGATGAGAGCCAAAGAGGAGGTGCAGGGTTGGGAGGCACACACTGCTGTTGTCGCCCTCTTTATCTAAATAATTGTACAAGCTGGTTTATGGGCTTTAGAGAGGTGCTTTGTGTGTGAGTCGCTACAGCCCCGGGGATATGGGGGACTAGCTTTCCCCACGATCAATATTCACAGAGATTCACATCTGGAGCCAAGGCCTGCTCCGCTTAGATTTGGATTTATTTATTTATTTTTCTTTTTATTTGACTTTTTTTTCTCCTTCTTTCTTTGGTTCTCTTCTTCTACTATCCATCCGTTTTTTCTTATCAGCGGGCGGTACAGCTATTTTTTGATACAGCGGCTGCTCTCTATCGTACACGCTCATCCGTGTAGCCTTACATGATCTTAGGGGATGTGGCCGCCAAGAAATCCAGAGCTCTGAAGTGAACTAGGTCTGCTCTGTGTGGATAGCAGACACACACACACTTACAACACATATGGCCCAGTATACTGTATGTGCATTACTGGTGGTGGAGGTGCAGGCAGAGGGAAGAGTCCGGGGAATGAACAAACAAATTGACCTGCTCAGCCTCAGTCTTTGATGTGGACTGGTGCTCTCTTAAAAAACAGATCATATGCCCAGAAAGGGAAAGAGAGACGATATAAATGGAAAAAAAAAATGAAAAGGTGAGGAAGTGAGGGGAAATAGGTGAGAACAAGAGACATGGCTCCCAGTTATAAGGACCCCACTGTGCAGGAATCCCACTGCCTGCCCCTGGACGGAGCGCTGGGCAAAACAAAAGCATGCATTTGAGAGGGGTAGGAAGGGAGGGGAGAAAAATCACACAAAATGGCAGGAGTGGGATTTGGTGCAGCCAGGGTCCCATGACAAACCAAACAGTGAAACACAGGGTCTGTTTTTGATTTCTGCTCCATGCCTCCATCCCTCAACCTTTTCCCTTTCCTTCCCTCCCTCCCTCCTTTAGCCTGGTTTGCTGTTTCCATGCTTGTGCTGTTCCTTTTCCCCCTTGCATTTCCCTCTCTTGGTGTGAGATGAATATCAAAGCAGTGCTGGGGCAGCTTGGAGGCCTGCAGCAGAATCTCATTGGCCTCCATGGTCACCAGCATGCAGGCAGCAGCCACCATTCTAGCAGCGCTTGCCACAGCCCCACAATCAGCCATGGTGGATGAGGATAGCCTGCAGGGGGGGGGGGGGGGGGGGGGGGGGGGGGTACCCCTGGCAGGGTGAGGGGAAATTTAAGGAAACTACCTCTAAGAAGATCTGAAACCAAAATCCTCTAATACATTTTGTTATGAGTAAGATAACCTCAAAAGTGTAGAAATGGGAAAACGCCACAGAATCAGCTACCGCCATCTTAATAACCCTGGTTTTCCACCAGGGGCGAGCACACTATCACACCCATACCCCGCCAGGTCCCTTAGTATACATAACGTCATAGAGCCCCATTTCCCAAAGAGTCAGGCCAGCCAGGCCCTAGCCAATGGATCAGTGTTATGACTACAGCAGCGGTGGGTTGTGTTGCTGAGCTGAGGGGGGGGGGGGGGGGGGGCGGGCGGCTGAAGGGCTGCCGGTCTGGGGCCTATTCTCACTGGACCTTAAAGAAGTCTCTTCAGCTGGGTGCATGTGTGTGTGTCTCTCACTGTTCAGACTGTGAGTTTATAAATCTGACTGCCCTCCACAGACCTGGCGCTGTTTGTTTTCTGCTCCGGTCAGGGCATGTGCAGTCACCTCTGCAGGGGCCGGTCGAACTCACGCTGGGCCCCTGGATCTTCCATGAGGAGCCCCCCAGTGTAAAAGCCCATCTAAAGAGGTGCATATTGCATCACATTTCGGGGAATATACTCTTGTTCTCTGATTTTCCTTTGTTGTCTTATTGGAGGACATGTTGTGGGTGGCTCTTTTTTTTTTCTTTTTGGCAATCGCTGTGGAGTTTTCACATGGCTTAATCACCTCCAAGCAGCGTGAATGTGTTGTAAACAGCCCCTTAGCGAAGGCACTCATTTCTGCTACTTCATTAAACAACCTGCATTAAGATGCGAACAGCAGGAATGAAAATTAACAGGGGGGGAGGGAAAAAGGGAGGGACCATGGGACGAAGGGAGGAGAAGTGCTGGAGGAGTTTAAGAGGTGGTGAAAAACAGGTATCCCTACATTCCCATATAGCTTACACAATAAAATACTGCTTATCTAGGGGATAAACAAGAAGCCTATGGGAATGAATAAGCAAAAACAACAAACATCCCAGCTCTTTTCAGAGCTTACACACAAGCGCACACACAGGGTGTAGTGTATGGAAGCTTAATGTGCCATGCTTTATATGTCAATGAATTCCATGCGGGGTTGGTTGGCTTTGAAGTGGAACTATGACAGATCTGGATTAGGGGGCAAAGTGTAAAGGTCTGATGTCGGAGCATGAAACGATTCAGGGCTTATTACATTCTAATGCTGCGCTAAACCTCTGGAACAGCTACCAACTATGCCAAGCACACTGTAAACAAGGCTTTGTCAATCACAGAGCTGTGACACACTAACACCGCTGGAAATTACTGTAAAAAGGCTCTGATGTGAGACGCCAAAGGTTGATGCGGCTCGTCATATAATTACACAGCCGGCAAGAAAAGGGGAGTCACTGGATCCCACCTTCTAAACTTTCAGCCTCTTTTTTCTACTCACCTCTTGTACGAAAAAGCCTCTTGTTGGACACCTAAAGGTAATTTATTGAACGAGTCCTTAAAAGGTAAGTGAAAGAGCATAACCCTTGCATGAAATGAGGAATTTTTCTCAAGTATGTTTTGACTGTAATTTTTCACTCTCTCTGTCTTCCCCTCTCTGCCTGTGTGTGAGTGTCTTTCCCTGTGAGGCCGGTCCGTGGTGTGGCAGCCCCACTGTGGTGGCCGGGCTGGGGAGGAACAGATGGCAGACTGAGGTGGCTTGTGTCTCTGTTTTCCAGGGTCGCTGAGCGGCCAGCACTGGAGCACAGTGTCAGACAATAGCTAGGCACCAAACCCCAACCCCCAAAGCCGTCTTCCGCAGTCATTATCAATGACTTCGCCGACTCCCGTGCTAAACATCACTAACTATCCCGTCGTATTGTCACTAACTTCTGTTTTGTAAACAGCGGCACGGACACACAAAGCAATAGGTATTGTCATAGAAGCAATGTGATGACTCTCTTTCTTGTGACTCCCACTGATAGTCACGCACACATTTGGGCAGTGGCAGTGAACCGAACTGTCGCCTGGGTTGCTACGGGTGACTGGAGACTGACTTCTGGGCTCCGAGGCAAACGAGCACATGACAGATTAGTGTGTGGGCCTCCTCAAGGCTTCCACCTCTGTGACCCTTAGGAGCCCCCTCTTTACCCCTCCTCACCCCTGCTCTTACCCCTAAACCCCCTCCTCCCCTGCCCTTAGTCTCCACCCTCTCTTTACCCAAACTCACACAACAACCTAAGGAAGGCAAAAGCAAACCACTGCCCCATGTGCGTCACTGGAACTTATCCCTAAATTGTTTCTTTTCAATAATCTCAACTTCACTTGAGTAAAACTTTTTGTTCTATACAGCCTTATTTTCATGCAGTATGAAAATACATGTAAAATCCAAGAAAAATTCAACAATGTAATTACACTACATGACAGTGTAATGAGAGCTGACTAAACAAAACAAGGATAAAACAAAATATCCCATGTATACTGGAAAAATAATGTAGGCAGTGGCAAATATGGAATAAACAGCTTTCAGCAGTTCAGTGCAAAAGGAGGAAGGACTTGTGTATTTCAAACTGTTTGCAGATGTGTGTCTCCACCATTTAAATGCTGCTTGTACTGGAACAACACACAAGGATTAGAAGGCCTAGAGGAGCTTAAACAAAACTGGGGATACTACAGGGCTGACTGTTTAGTCTACTCAAACAACATGCCCTCTCTTTTCGAGGGATGGACTTGTACACTTGTTTATCGTATGGGACAAACATCCGTTGCCAGGGTTTGGCCTTGCCTGCGCCCATGTCTTGTGAATGACCCTAGCCGGCTCTTTTATGTGTTTCTATAAAGGGCGGTTGAGGGAGCAGCTCCCATAGGAGGGCTCGACCTGACGATGACACCCTGTTGTCATGGAGACTAATGCTATGTTGGGCTGGGATTGGGAGGGGGGAGGGGGGGCCGAGGGTAACCACTGTCCCTAGTGTATCTAATGATGTTTGCGGACAATGCACTCATCTCTACACAAAGTGTGACGTGTCCTCACTCTCGTTAACCCCTGTATTAACAGGGTTCATATGGCCATGGTGGCATCCTTTGAGAGTTGTTGCCAGTGTTACTATTGACAGAGAAGTTTGGGTAACCAATTTAGCCCTTTTCACAATGGTTTCCAATGAGGCTCCAACATTCCTATTCTTTACAGCATGAAAATAAGACATGCTTGTATTCTCCCTGAGTACTACAAAATATTGGTATACATTATCCAACGAGGTCAACACAAAATACCTACAATGAAAATACTCAACAGTCACATTGATTTTACACTTCTCAATATACAAGACAAAAACATACTGCGCTAATTCCTCTATTCAAATACCATCTCAGCATACATAAACATCTCCCATCTCAACACACAGTTCTAATGCTATATAGTCCAAGGACCTTCAAAATGACCAAGGGATATATCACTTCCCTTTCAGGGAGCCCAAGGGACCAATACACCTGGCTTAGCAGCTTAACAGCATTTCCCCAAACACCCGGGCCAAAGGGTGGCCCAGCACAGAACTTGAGACGCTTGATGCCTGAGAGGGCTACCTACTTACTCATCTGACTGACCATTCTCCCTCTCTCACTCTCTCTCCCTCTCTCACTCTCGCTCCCTCTCTCTCTCTCACACACACATACACGTGTGCGCAAACTCTCAATTGGCCTGGCTTGCTCCTGAGGTCCCCTATTTATTTTCATAGGTGTTTGAGGGTTTACACTAGTCAAAAGACAAGGCCAGAGCCCAGAGTGGTATCTTTGTATCTGAGTGCTTCCTGTTTTCATTGCAAGGCCGACCCTTGTCTTTACAGGGGCGAGTAAGGGCTAGCAGGGGGCTAGCAGGGGGTGAGAGAGAAGGAAGGCCAGGGGCGCCGAGAGGCTAATTGAAGATCTCAGAGTTTGCTTTTGCCAAACGAAAGGGCATCACCCTTTACTACAATAAGAAAAAAGCTCACACCGCCGCCTCTCTCTTGCTGTCTTTTCTCTCGTCTCTCCTCTTCACCCTCCAGCCCGCTCTTTTCTCCTTCTATCTTGTGTTCCCTCTATCTATCCCTCTGTCTCCCTCCCTCCCTCTCCTGCATTCTATAGCTCCATGCTTTTGAAGTGCAGTAGAACATTTTACCCCTAACAGTGAAGTTTACCTTTCTGATAACATAATCTCCCTGTAGTATTGAAAAGCTTATACCAACAGTCTGGGATTTCCCTTCCCCTAATGTGGCTGGAAGACATCCAGCAACTCATGGGGAGGGAGGGGGAATTAGAGAGAGAAAGAGTGGGAGGGAGGATAGAAGGAGGGAGGGGGGGAGACAGTCTCTGACCCTCTTCTGCCAGCTAACGCCAGCTGATCTGTCCAGCCGTTTGCCAATTACATATGGAGCATTTAAGGTCGCCAGCTCACGTGCCGTCTAGTGCATGTGAGCACGGGCTCAACATGAAAGAGGCCAGGCTTATCACAGTGAATCCATAGAATAATTGTGAATTCTTTGCATATTATGTAAGATCTTTCTGCTGCACAAAACTGTGTGTTTTGCTCTGAGCTGGAATGTTGGATGGCTGTTTCAGTATTAGCACTGGTAGTAGCACTGAGGGCAAGCGCCAGTTGAGATGAGGTTACTTTCCATATGTGATGAAGAAAGCCATCTTGAGATTTCTCCCAAGAGAGTGTGAGGTCAGAGCAAACCCAGGGAGGGGGAGAGGAGAGGAGGGGAGAGGGCCATTTTGTTATACTGAATCCAAAAGCCAACAATTGTTACTGTTGGCCTGTGTTGTTTTTCTGTGTGTGAAGGGGGGTCCTGTCCTTTTGAGCTTTTCAGAATAGGTGACAATGGCTGGATGTTGAGAACATATGTAGAGAGACCCCTGCGGCTCATGGAAGAGGAGCTCCATGCTGGCCCCGCCGTTTGAGAAAATACAAGGCCGCTCCTTTCACTCCTCACCCCTCAGTTCATGAATGAGTGAATGGCAGAATGCCGCTATAGGCCATTCAGGGGCCAAAGTCCCCGAGAATTCACCCTTGCAAAAACGCATCCAGCAATAGAAAATACATTTGCTTAACAAATTAAAAGAAAGGAGAATGGCTAATGGGTGTGAGTGAGTGAAAGTGGTGTGTGTGTGTGTGCGCGTCTGTGTAAGAGAGAGAGAGAGAGAGCGAGAGAGAGTGTTTATGGGTGGGGGAATTGGATGGTGAGAAGAGAAGGGGGATAATTCAATTAGTCCTCTTCCTCAGTAGAGAAATGAAGGCAGGTTAAAAGGGAGGGATTATTACTTGTACAAGACTGGCCAGGGCTCTTCACAAAAGAGACAAACAAAGATTGGAGAGAACATCTACAAGCAGGAGATGTGATAAAGGAGAGAGGGACAGAGAAAAAGAGGGCCTTGAAAGCTCTGGTCCCTCTGAATTAACCAGCTCTGTAAAAAATGCCCCAGTGCCCAACCTTGGGGCTTTTTTTTCCCTTCTTTCCTTTCCACTCTTTCAATTCAATTTTAAAACAATTCTAAAGAAAATTGTTGGCGACTCTTCCAAAAGCTCTGTGTGCGTCATCCTGTCTTTCTCTCTGCGTCTTTAGGAGCAGGGAGCGCTGGATCTGAGAGAGGCTTGCTAACAGGCATTCCTCAAGTCACCAGGAAAGACGCCTAATGATCCTTCAAAAAGCCCAAAATTTCTAGTATGAACACACAGAAAGTGTTCATGTATTTTGTGCATGCGTGTGTGTGCATCAATTACCCTTCAAGCAAACAGGTTACAAGAGGCATCCAAATTTCTCTATTTTGTTTTGTCCCCCTTCATACACAAACCACATATTCTAATCCAAGCTCAGGGGAGGAAAAAGAACTAGAAGAGAAGAATCTCTCTCAAAAATTAAAAAGAGCTCAGACTCACACACTCCCTCAACCTCTGAACAAAGCCTGTTCTGCACGGTTTGGTGAGAGATCTCCAGTCAGGGAGAGATGGAGCTGTGAACAGCTGTGAAGTCATTTTGATAATGATGAGAATAATAAGCATGCAGACCGGCATGGTGGAGCCGCTAAGGCCTGCGAGGCTCAGGGCTTTGCTGTTGCAGCTTCACTGCTCCTGAATAGATAAAAGTGATTAAAGCACTCCTGATTATCCCTGACCAATATGTAATGGATTTACAGCCCTTTCAATTAGGCCGTATTTGCTGGCCACTCATTACTTGGGCTTTTGGTTAGGTAATCAGGGTGCGGGGGCTTTGGGCAGGGAGCGGGCACTGGCAGGGGGGCACAGGGGGCACCTGACCCTCTTAAGTGAGCGGATGATGCACAAGGCTAAAGCTCTAAACTTAGTCCCCACTCTCTCTCTTTTTCTCTCCCCCTCTTGCTCTACTCCTCTACCCCTCCCTTTCCATCATCCCTCCATCCCTGGGACAGGCAGCCACGTGCTCAGAGAGCAGCTTGTGTGTCCTGGCGGGGCCACCTCCTCCTGAAATCTGACCTGCCTTGCAAAATCAATACAGCCCAATGTTCTGATAATGTCCTGACATTAGAGAGGGTGGGGGGACATGCGTCCCATCCCCCTCTGCTTTGCAAGACACAGACACACAGACAGAAAGACAGAGGGACAGACAGACACATACACACGCACACATATGTGCATACACAAAGCAGCCCAGCAATGAATATTCTTTTCTTCACCAAGTATATTTGAATTAATGTGGCCTTTGAATATTTCATCCCAGGCGTGTAGCATCACTGTGCTTAGTGAAGTGAATGAGCCATTGTCAGATGTTGTCTGACTGAGCTGTTTGGCAAACAAACAATCTCCTCTCAGCTATGGAGAAGAAAGATCTTAGCATGCGCCATCTCAACCTCAAACATGAGGCGGAATATCATAAAGTCATATCCATATGAAAATCTGAAATTGATCAGCAGGGAGAAAAGAGAAAGCCTTTGCTTACTCCAGTGTGAAGACTGTTTGCAATTCTACAAAACATAAAATGGTTGTGGGCTATAAAACTGTTGAAGTTACAGTAAAAATAAGCAAAATATGTCTCATGTTTGAACTGAAGTGATTGGATATATGGTTTTCTTTATTCGTGGTGCTGACAGTGACACTATGAGCACAACAAAGACTAACATGTCTAGTTAAACCTACACACGAACCCTTGCGAAGCTTTACTCTGACAAGCATTCCCCAGTAAATATCACTCCTTCTCTTACAGTACCCCAGAAAAACATTCCTGTCCAGGCCAAATAAACAGTGCATCTCATATTGGAGTGGATGTCATGGGTTGTTTTGCAGTCTCCCTCTTTCTCAGAGTGTGCTGAGCAGAGTAAACTGTCCACACTGATTAGGTTGACCTGGTCACTGTGTCCCTCTGACAGGTGGCTGACAGGTGAGCATCACAGGACTGCCATCACTCACTCACTCACTGATGACTATGTGACAGGTGTGTGTGTGCGTTTGCATACATGTGTATCCCAAGAAGTAACGACTGCGCTTACCGTGAGATGCTGGAACAGCCACGCCCTCATGATGTTGGTGGCCACCTTGGGGAAAATGCCACGCTTTTTCTGCCTCTTCTTATCCTTGTCTGGGTCATCGTCATCCCCTGTGCCAGGCGATGCCACGCTGTTGTCTAAGCCATCTCCTGGACGGAAACCAAACCCTGGGTTAAATAACAGCCTGGACCACACTAGTGACTCAGAACACACAGATAAAAAAAAAACACATCTAAAATCCCGAAAATATTCTTAAAGCACAAACAGGAGTACAGAAAGTCAAAGCTGAAGCTACGGCCTAAGAAAGATGGATAAATGGATAGATACCGCAGATACCTCAGCTAGAATTCAAAAGCGCTGCACACTGAGGCCTAGAGAAACTCTGGCAGAGCGTAGCCAGTGTAGTGAAGTGTATGGAGGTAGGGGGATTTAGAGGGCCTTAGACAAAGGCCTGTACAGAGAGAGAGGGGTTTACACAGAGGCCTAGCAGAGTTGTTCTATACCCCAGAGCACAGGAGAGGGGAATGGGGGTTAATGACTCTAATGTTATGGTTGGACGCTGAAACACTAGGCTCCTCATTCCACTTCTACAGTAGGCGGAGGAGAGGAAAAAAGGAGAGAGATGCGGGGAAAAAAGAAAAAGGACAAGGAGCCTTCAAGTACAGTACAGGCTCGGACTCATGTCATTAATTCAATTAAATTTGCATGCTTGACATAATGTAGAGCATTTTTTTTTTTTTTCGGTTTTTTGAAGAGAGCCAAAGGGGACAAGAAGGAGTTATGCAGACGTATACAGTAATACGCAGACATCCAGGCATGCCCCATACATGCGCACGCATTGCACGCACACACACACACACACACACACACACACACACACAGACAAACAAAAACTCACAGGAGTTGATAATTCAGGGCATCCAGTTGAGAAGCATGCGTATTGAAGTAGGGATGTGATTTGGGGTGGTTCATTGTTGCAGTTCGATGCACATAATGGACTCGTCTACCCCCACCCCCACCCCCCCCAACCCCCAACTCCCCCAGTCCTCGTCTCCCACTGCCTTCCCTCGCAGCAACCCCTCCCCATTCCGCCACAAGATTAGCATGACAGGCCAGCGGCGGCTTCGCCTGCATTAATGTCCGTCAGTGTTTGATTTCAGGAGGAAAACATGCGCATATCCAGGCACGATCTCTCCTTTAAACCGAAGTTTCCATCTTTGTCCCTTGCCTTTCTCTCGTTCCTCTTCTCCGGCATTAATTGTGCATTAGCAAAAATGATTTACTTTTAACAGTCATAGTTATTTTTTCTTGCCCCCGGGCACAAATGCCTTGAAAGCCTTCCTTGAGGGCATCTAAATTATGTATCTGAAAAACTCCTCTACTAAGGCAGAGAAGGACCCTGACGTTCTCAAAATTCAGACTCGCATGTCTTCCTGTTTTTAGGGAGGCATCAATCACAAGCACCTATACAAGCCCTAATCTCGCATAAATATTTGAACTAATAACATTAAAAAGGGGGAAAGAAAAAGGATCCGACTGGTGGCGTAATCAAATGCAAAATAAATGAAGAATACAAGGACAGCAGGGGCCCTCACTTCACTTCAACTACTTTCCCCACTTTCTTTTTTCTCCCCCTTGTTTTTCCCACTCTTTTTCTCTTTCCTCTCTCTCTCTCTCTTTCTTTTCTGTCTGTCTGTGCACAGTGTTTTCCTTCCACATCATTAGTGCAGAGCCACACGAAAGAGGAAAACAGAGAAGTGCCGACTTTGCGCTCTCTGTGTGAAGTTAAAGAAGCAACAGCCCCTCTGAAGGACATATGGGAATGGGGACACGGACTGGGGGTGTTGTAATTGTAGAATGGGCATTCATTAGTGGCAAATGCCGTAAATCCCAGGCTAAGTACGAATCCTTGTTCAGGAAAGCCTAAAACAATAAACTCGGGTCTGGCCATAGCCCTACCCTGACCGTGAGGGGCTTCCTGAGAAATGCGACCCAGACGGAAGTCAAGCTAAGTCTAACTCCCGCAGTTTGCTTCCCAACTTCAATAACAACACAACTAGTGAGCTGTGAATTCTCCCCCCCCCCCCTCCTTGCCGCTCTGCTTTTGAGCTTCACTGAATAATGTTGATACACACTTTGGTTGTTTGTTTGTGTGCCGCTAGGTTTTGTGTTGATTTTCAAGCTAGTCTCCAAATCCCTCTCCTGCTGTGAGCAGTCAGGCTCATCCAATGGAACCACACAGTGGCCAAAAGGCTGGCAGATTAATTTTATTGACGTTTCCATTTTCACTGCAATGCGATAGCCTCCCCCCTGGCCAGGGCCAGTGCGACCCGTGCGTATTTACAGACTGACCTGTCACTTCATTACCCAGCATGCTCGCTGCCTCCTGCCCTAGCCCGCAAGGGTGAAACCAGACTCCAAGGCTTTCAGCTCCTCTCGCTCTCTTTCTCTCTCTGTCTGTCCCTCTCTGTCTCTCTCTCTACCACACTCTCACACACACTTGGATATATATACTGTTCATGTGTGCGCTCAGGCAAGGTGCACGCAAACATAGATTTTGTGTACAGTATTAACTGTTCTGTATGACTTAAGATATGTAGAGAAATGTGTGCATTGTAAATAGAAGGTGAAGGAAAATCAATGAGGTGGAAATAATCAAAGAAATGATTGTGGAGTGAAAGAAAGAACGAAGAAGAAGGAGAAGAAGAAGGAGGAGGAGGAAGAGGAGGAGAAGGAGTCGAAGAAGAATAAAGAAGGGCCAACTTGCACAACCTCATTACATCTAAAGGAGAGCTGGTGCTTTGCATCCACCCCCACTCCTTTCTTATGAGCGAGAGAAGGAACGCTGCAGGGCAAATTGTCCCAAACGCTAATGGCTTCTGACTGTTCCCTGGCAACTCTGCCATTCTAACCTGTGTGGATGTGCACTCTGAAAAAAATGGGGAAGGGAAAAAAAAAGTGCAGGGCAGAGCAGGGGGAAGCGTCCCATCATCTGGCCATGTGACACAGATGGGGGTTGGCTATTAGGAGGCAGCCGAAGGGCCTAGGGGAGCCGAGGTGCTGGAGTGTAGCCCCAGGCACTTTTGGAAAAGCAGCGCCCTTGGAGACGGAAAAAAAGACAGCCCCCCTTCCTCCCACTCTCTCCCCTCGCTTCCTTTCTTCCTTCATTCCTTCCTTCTCTCTCTTTCTCCCTCACCCCCTCTATCTCTATCTTGACTTAAAGTGCTCACAATGAAAGTTTGTGCATGTTTTCATACGCGCAGATAGGGGGAAGGCGTGATCAAGCAAGGCGGAAGGCAATGACCGGATGGAATGAGAGCGAGAGAGCGAATAAACACGCTAGCAAACAAACAAGAACTAGTCCAAGAGCACATTACGCTCACATACATTCCCTCTCTCATCACCAGTGGGTGGTTATTAAAAATGCATTCAGATATATCTCCCTGTGAGTAAATTGGTCTCAGGGCTGAGCTCATTAACGGGCTGGGATAGGACTGCAAACACACTGCAACCGCGTTTAGCTAATGTTAGCTCATTCAGGGTCACTTCTGGATTTCTTATACAGATTTTGCACATAGAGCAGGATTTGTACATGGTGTCCTACAGTCTCTGCTGAGAATAAGGGGGACCTCAGGCGGGCCCTAATGACTCTAGAGAACAAGCTTCATGGCTAGGAGGCACTCTGCCCCTCAGGGAGGCACTAAGGGCTAGCCAGCGCTGGGAGCGTTATGGGTATGGCTGCGAGTAACACATGTTGTGCCTCGATCAGTACACCAAGAATGCCCGCCCTCTGCCGCTCTACCATTCCGATATACCCACACATGAATGAGTAATGACTTGTCAATAGTTGGAAAACACATTCGGACCCACTCACGACTGGTTATCAAAGAACACTGCACACTTATTAATCCCAATACTATTTATACTCCTACTGACAGATCCCTGGTCTAGCATTAGATGTTGTGTATGTATTATTCTAAAGGCTGTGCAGTGGATTTGCACTGGGAGGCCCCGGCGTTTGTTTCAGGGTAATGAAGCAAGAGTGTGGAGGCAGTGGCTTATAGAGGCTGTGGTTAAAGTGACTAATTACAACAGACCCCCCACGCCCCCTGTCAGCCCAAACCAGTCAGGCATGTTCACCCAGACTCACCCACACGAAGAGAGGAGAGAGAGAGAGGGAGAGAGAGAGAGAGAGAGAGAGAGAGAGAAGGAGAGATGTAGATGAAGGAAAGAAGCTGAGAAGTATGTTACAGCAGGAGATGCTTTGGCCTTCTCCACCTTAGCTCTCCACAGTGGCCTGGACCTCCAACCCCCGTCCAACACCCTCCTATAACACCACCTCTAGCCCCGCAGGCTTGGCCACAGAGAATGGAGAGAAAAGAAGAGGGGGATTTAGAGCCTCCCTTTTCCCTCTTTTTCTCCTCAACTTTTCAGCCGACATAAGCGGCGTTTAGCACATTCAGTCCCCCAAATGGCTGCGAATGAGAGAAGCAGTGGGGGCTCCTCTTTTGTCCGTCTGGTTGCCCCTTTTATTTACTCAGGATTTACGCAGGGGTCTTTGCCGGCTCTGGGACCACATGCTCCTGACGCACACACAATCTCTCTCTCTTTCTCTCTCTCTCTCTCATACACAAACACGTAGAGGCTCTATTCACACTAGAAGGCAGTGGAATGGCTGGCCCTCTGTTGCTCTGCGCCTACAGGGGATTACAGGTCTTCTGGCTCTAACCACATGCTAGCAATATGCTTAGCCCTCACATAACATACAACACAGGCAAGTGCTAACGAGTAGAACGTAATCCTTTCTGATGATAAAATACATACTTGAGGACATTATTAAGTGTCCAAACAACATAAAGTAACCCAGTCAGTGTGTTTCTTTGTGTGACCACACACCACATGGTTTACTACATTCACTCAGATCCATACAGTAGATGAGGGCTCTTAAACGGAACTGTTTTAGTGTGGCTGCACCACTGCAGCCAATGTTTTACGCTGATTATTTCCTGATCTGTGCTTAAACAAGCAGCAGCCCCTTGCACTGGACCATAAAACAACAGCTTAGTAAACACCAAGCACGCTGACAAATTGGTAGCGCTCAGGCCGGAGTCATTAACAGCCCTAAAACCTGTCAGAGCAATTACAACAAACTCTCTCCTTCAGCAAGTCTCCCTGCCAAACTCAGATGTCACTGCCCGCCTCCTCTTTACCACCCCCTCTTACCACCAGGACACTGGCTAAAGGTGAAGGAACGGTCTCTTTCACTCTTTCCTCTCTCTTCCAGCGGCCTCGACACCCCAGAGGAGCGGGGACAAACCTCCATCTCAACACAGCTGCATCTGCATCCTGGGTGCTATGACTGAGTGGTTCCTTTTGCATGAGAAGTAATGTGTAGTTGTCTCCCCCCAAAAACACATCATTAAGTGTTCCCTTAAATGAAGTGGAATAAGAGCTTCTAATTAGATGTTTTTTTTCTGCATGTGGGGAAGCGAGGCAGTCAGGCAGTAAGAAAGGCAGGGAGGGAAGGAGGGAGGGAGGTGGCAAGGGGGGTGGATGGGTACTTGCTCAACAACTCCTCTACCTCCTTCCCTCCCTCCCCTCTCCGCCCCTTCTCTCAGCCCCCTAACCCTGCCATCAGGCAGATATCTCTCTGTCATCCCAGGAATGCCGGAGATAACTATCGCCTCTCCACCGATACAAGGCCTCTCTCCTCTCACAGGCCCGGCGATGACCCCACTATGCACATCCCTACCACTCTAGAGGGCTGGGTTGGAGTGGAGGGAGGAGGGAGAGGTGGAGGGGGAGGGTGGGGGGCGGAGCAGAGGTAAAACTTGTTTTTAACAGCCAGTTGGGCTATTTTACCTTTTAACCCAAAATAAGGGCTGGAGCAAAGCCACCCTCCCCTCTCAGCTTCTCCCCTGGAGCCAAAGAAGAGTAGTTCGTCCAGAAGGAGAGGGAGGGAGGGGCAGGGGGAGGGGAGGGGTGCCTGGTTTCTGCCTTTCCTCCTGGGTTCCTGCCTAGAACTCCCTGGATCTTTCAGTCCCATGAAATTATCATCTGCCAATAATCTGAAATTTAGTGGGGGGTATCCAGTATTCACACTATCAAAGGCTTTGGACTGAGGTAATTACTGGTGTAATTAACCTGCTACCTGTAACAACAATTATCCCATTACATCATAAATAGACCCTTTGAGTGCTCCTGCCTTCTGTGATCTTGATTCTTCTAGTGCTCTTTCCCAGTCAGCCTCAACTTCTTATTAGTTGGTTCATCACTTGATAATTTAATAAGTCACCAAACCAAAGTCTTTATGTCAGAGGACTCCAAGGGGCACTTTAATTTCTTATTTAGTAATAGCTTTATTAACAGAATGTTGACGACATATACTAATAACAACATGGATAAAAAAAAAAATCTATATCAGTAATTACACTTTTGCATGACATACACAAAAGTGCTACTTTTTCACAGATGTGGAGTATGTGGAGAAGAAAGCATGCCAGCTGAAGCAAGGCCTTGCCATCTAAACGGATCATTATTTGGGGAGGGAAAAAAGATCCAAAGAAAAGAGATGGAATAAAGATGTATAAAAGAAAGGAGGCAGGCTGTTGCAGATGTCAGGACCCAATTTGCATGAATGGCAAAGGGCTAAATTGCAGGGGATGGGGGAGCTACCCTCCACCCCCCCTGCTCTTTTTGGGGGAACTAAAAGGGAGTTGTGATGCCCATGACTGCCCCTCACTCAGCAGACAGGGATCAGTGGCTAATGAAGGGCTTTGGGTCTCCACCAGACATTTCACACTCTCTGCCTCCCTGACAACTCCACCCCGCTCCCCCTAACACTGCAGAACAAACCAGCACTCCTCTTCCCTCAGACTCCAAATCAAATGGGGCTAATTGGTCCCGTAGGTTATCAAGGTTCATCCCTTATTTCTTAAAATACAGATTTAGAAACATGCCAATGTACCTGTCCAAACCTTGCTTCTCTCCATCCAGACTCTGTTCTTTTCTTCTTCCCTGATATAAATATGGTACAATGGAGCTATTCTTTATCTTAGTGGTTAAAATCACATATATCAACACTACTCTGTCCAACGTTTTTATGATAATAAAACAAAATAACACGGGCTGGTGCCCTCAGAGCAGCATACCAAAGTCCTAGGGTCTGATACCGCATTATATATTAAAGAATAGGTATTTCCCCCCCAAAAAAGGGGCCATGTTGAATTGGAACAAGCATGAACATTGGTAAAACAAACTGCTTCCACTGATTTTTACTCTTGAGGCAATTGCTCCTCTACAAGTTGTGAAATGAGTGAATAGGGAGAGGAGATGGAGAAAAGGAAAACAAAGAGAGGGAGAGCATGCAGGGGCATCATATGGATCTGTCTGCTAGTGGCGGTATGGCTTTATAATCCCTGCTAGGAACTATTGTATATCAAAGTCTTCTACCCAAACCACCAGGAAGAGTGGATCGGCTACAGCAGTATGCAGGTTGCCAGTCTCAACAGAGTGTGGTTTTGTGATTCAGAACAGCTTACACTGTTTGAGGCAACGTATGATAACAGCATCAGCAGTGATTCTCTACCCTCAATTACACCTCAGAGTCAAACAAACAAACCCACTGAGCTTGTGCTGAGAGAGCAGGATAACTTGGAGTTATTACAGACGTGCCTGTTTGCCACACCCGATGGACAGTGGCATCAAAGTGGGGGTTAACAGAAATGGGGGTTTCTAGACACAGCTGGGGGATGGGAGAGTAAATGGATTAAAAGGTTTATAAATCAACAAGTCAACCATCAGATTGTAGCCTCTGCTCAGCAGCCCTCTCATCAGCCGACTGCCATGAAGTTTTTTTCTCTTTTCTCTCTTTTTTTCACACAAATGTCCTGGAGGCAGGGAACAAAGCGAGCAGAACTGATTACTGCGCCGTTGCCCTGCTCCGCCAGTCTAAACTCTGTTTGGCTTCCTAATGAGCTCACTAAAAACCCAATTCATCACCCATAACCCCTTCTCAACCTGCCTTGAAATCCCCCATTATGAGGAGTCAAGGACAGTCCGTTTACAGGCCCTGGGCTGGGGTCAAGGGCTGTGCGGGGTGAATGACAGTGACAGTGGGGCCTTGCCAAGGTTATTTTGACACCAGGGGTATTCCCCATGTGCCATCTCCACCCCCCTCTATCTAAATGTGTTCACCATACGCCGTCCATTCCCCTCTTCTTTGATTGTCACACTCCATTGGTTCTATACACCAAAATATTTTTTTTAAACTGGTTGAGCGCTGTGTTTTTTTCATCCTACACCAGCCTCCCCCATCCCTTACGCCCCCTCTTTCCCAATACCAGTGGTGTCCCTGCCTGGGTAGAGGAATGTCCGGCTCAATGGCTGCAGCAGCGGGAACGTCCCGTTCCAGTCAGCTTTCGCACCGGAGATTTCCACTTTAATACCCCTTCGTCCCATCCCCGTGAAGACAGGAATTTGGTGGGAAGGGAATGTGGTGGGATGGAGGGGGGGTTCGGGGATGGGGGTTAGAGAGGGGAATACAGTTAGTCTATTTAGGATGGGGTAAGGGGTAAGGGAAAACGGAGAGTGAAAGAAGAGAGAGAGAAAGAGAGGAGAGAGAAGTAGGTAGATGACAAACAGCTGAAGAGGAAGGCAATTGTTAATTCCTCACCAGTTGGACCAGAGGTGGAAGAAATGGGGATGGGGTTTGGGGGGGGGGGGGTCGTCAGAAAGGGGGAGGTGGGAGAGGAGGGCGGTGGAGGGTTGGGTAAACTCCCACAGTTCCTCATTACATGGAGTTGAAATGATCCTCCTGGCACCTGAGCTGTAACCGAGAGATTACAGAATTGATGAATCCTCGGTTTAAAATGCAGCTGTTTTATTCTGCTTTAGTAATTAATTCTTTTTCCGATAGCGTATTGATTAAGCGTAGCCCCTGATAAAGTTCAAACTGAGAGGAATCCCCCCCTGGGCTTTGGCTTGGCCTGCTCTGGAGAGTCAATGAAAACTTCCTCCCTCCACCTGCATCTCTCTCTCTCTCTCTCTCTCTCTCTCTCTCTCTGTCAGCACAGTTTACCCTCATAAATTAGTCAGGTCTGTGAGGAGTGAGGAGCTTGCTTAGTAGATAGTTGCTTTGTCTGCCCTCTTGCTGATACGCTTCCCTCTGTTTTTTCTTATGTTATCACACCTCCACAAATGCAGATGCCCTTATATACAGTGCAATTGTCACAAGAGTACATGTTACACTGCTCACCAAAACATCAAAACATCCATTCGCAGAAGTGTTACTCAAGCATTTTCTGGCATACTGACATACATGCACTAATAGATACAACTATTCACCTGGAAGCTGATTCCTTCGTCTCCTTCTCCCTCCTCCCTCGCTCTCATTCTCAACCCTAACAGGGAATCACGGCATACAGAACGAGAGCGTCTCCTCTCACAAAACTACTCTTTCATTCTTTTTATCGCTCCGTTTTTCCATACAACTGTGAGTGAGAGTCTGATCAACAGAGGGTAGAGCGGCTCTCTCAGGGGAGCCAACTAGCAGAGAAATCAGATACAGCTTTACAAGAGAGTCAGCCGCTCATGTCTTGTCAAGACCCCTCACCTACCGGCTCCTTTACAAGTCAATAACCAGGGCCCAGTGTCCTCCACTGGGCCTTGGCACACATTCACCTCTGTCTATAGGCAGCAGAGGTGGGGGGAAGAACCAGAGTCCAGAGTTCTGGGTTTATGAAGCTTAGGATTCCACTTTGTAACCCTTAATGCTCCATTATTCTGTATGATATTATGGAAATAGTGTTGTATGTCTGCTGTGACAGCACTCCGCACATAAAATATATCTTTATGGCCGTAGCCGTGTTGAGACACTAAATTTATCCCCAAAATACAACACTAACTCCCGACACATAGCCCTCATCAAGCATTCCAGTAATACATACTGAGAGACAATAGGTGACCCCATAAAGACAGAAGAGCAGTTTCAAAGAGGCCTTTTTGGTATAAAGAATTGATGAAAGAGTGAATGAATTATGAAGGGAGAGGGAAAAAATATAATTAGAAGGTGGAAGTAGTGCTTAATACATTTACTGGAGACTATTTCCTTTCGTTAATGGGACTGCGGCATGCAGAGGAGGTTTTGACGAGCCTTGTATTGACTGTCTGCCCTGCTCCTTAAGGTAAATCCAGCAGGTCATTTCATTAAGGCCCAATTCCATGGCACTAATTTTGATTTTAGGGGCTTGACAGCTGTTGGCAGTGGAAATTGCTATGGCAAGAATAGTGAGAGAGAAGCCTATTACTGCTGTGAAAAATACAAATTGCCAAAGCCCTGGGTTCAAATTACTGCCACTCTGCCTTGCTGACCTACCAAAATAGGTATTCCATCAAATTCCTGGACCTTTCCTTTTGATTAGCTGGGTGAAAAAAGGGAGTGAGAATTCACACACAGACAGACCCTCGTGTTCTGGGGCAATCTATTGTGGAATAAGGCTAGAAGGTGAGAGAAACAAATGCATGCAAATATACACACACATGCCTACTGACAATAATAGAATTCTATTGTTTCCAGTGTTTTTATTTTCTAAATGAGAATTTACCAGCTAGCTACTGAAACATTACCAAACCTCCCTGGTATAACAAGGTTACTGTAGTTTGGGCTAGCAGTGTGATGGACCTGACTCACAATGTGAGCTCTTAATTGTGTTGCCTTGCAAGTTAATATGCTGCATTAAAGTTCCAGAAGAAAGAAAAAAAGTCTCTCTCCCTCTGATGCTATTAATTAGCAGTGCTCTATAGCTCTCAGCTTTTGAAGCTCTCCATCTCCTTTTGTTTCACCCTGTCTTTTCTTTTTTTGTGCGGCCTTCATTATTGACTTTTCAATTTTCCCCTCACATCCACCCCCTGCACTAGCAGTAGCACCAGTGCTTCTGCAGCGGTGCCCAACCCAACAATACCCTCAAGCCCACTCTGCGAGACGCTGGCTGGGGAGCCCGGAGAGCAGGGCGAGCCCCACAGCTCCCACTAGCCCACCACTCACTCCCCACAAGACCAAAATCAAAGAGAGAGGCCCTTAAAATCTAACCATGGGTATAATGAGGGTGCTCCAAAGAAACAATAAGCATATACACCACTGGAGTCAGGAGAAAGGAGAGTGGGAGTAAAAAAGAGAGAAAGAGAAAACTATATGGGAATGTTGGCCCGCAAGAGTGTTCTTGAGAGGTGAACAACAGAGAGCGGATGAGAAAAAACAGAGAGATGCTGTGTTGTGGGAGAGAGGGCAAAGGGCCACAGCCAGTGGTGATGGTAGCCGGGGCCACGCATCTATCCAACCACGTATCTGAACCCAAAACAACAAGGGGGTCTGCCGCATGCCTCTGGAGCCGAAGGGAGCCAAAGGGAGCCAAAGGGAGCACGACTAATTTCTGCACAACAATGGGCCTGGATGGGCGCCCACACAATGGCAGGTGCTTTGAATAGCAGCAGGGCCCTTGCAGCGGGGATCTTCTCCTCTCTCACTCCGAGGGCTCGGGCTCTGGCTTGTGTAACCTTTCATTTTCAACTGGGCTTCCTTTTGACTCATAAAGGATGAAAACGATCTCATGGGGGGCCAAAGGAGTAAGAGACAGCCAGGCCTGTGAGGCACAATCCAGACCAAGTCCGTCTGTGGTTTCTGTACTTGTTCTGTGTTATCTGCCCCCCCCACCCCCACCCCATCTCTTTCTTTCTCTCTCTCTTTCACTCTCTATCTCTCTCTATCTATCTCTTTTTCTCTCTCTCTCCACATTTTTTTTTTCATCTCATTCTCATTTTTTTTCATCGACTGTTTCTCTGTTGTTATTTTCTGTAGTGGTCGTGTTTGTTGTGCTGCTGCTGGGCTGTCCTGTAGGCCATGATGCAGTGGTAAAGGCAGTTTTCCCCCCACCTTAAGAGCATTCTTTCCGGGGTCACAAGGTCAGGCTTCACAGATGTCTCCTGCAGACACTCAGTTGTCTAAGGACTGCATCCCAGGGAGTAAGCATTTGTACTAAACAATGCAGCTTTCCCCCTCACTTTGGAAAATGTTAAATGTTTTTTTTTGTCTCTTTCCTTTTCTACCTCTCTGGTTCATTGTTTTATTTTTGAATGAAGCTATAGAGTGAGTGTGTGAGTAATGAAAGAAAGGACTGGTTATCAGAAGATAGTGGTGTTTTCTTGCTGCTTTCATTCCTTTAAACACTCCCCTCTGCCTAAGTTTCCTCCAATTGTTCTAATGGGGCCTTAGTCATCCTTGCCTGATGGCAGAGGGAAAGATGCTTTTAAGGGTCTTTTTTTTCTCTCAGCATGTGTTGCCAGGAGAGAAAAATGAAAACATCTAGTAACTGTCCTGAAATCTACACTGAGAAACAAACAGAGACAAGAAACCCTTGAGTAAGCAGGGCAGAAGCCAAACAAAGACCAACCCTAAATGAACAGAAAGACAATATTTGAACTAGAACATCTCTGGGCAGCCTCAATCACAACAAAAATGGTAGAGAAGAGAATTCCTGAGCCAAACGGCTTTCATTAAAGGGAAATCAGCTTCTGCTTTTTAGGGGGCGGAGCGTGACACTGGTAAAAGAGAAGAGATTGCAGCATTTAACATGCATGTTCTGCCTCAGAACATGGAAAACTGTGTAATTGGAACAACCTTTTAAAAACCAGGCACTGAGCTATCCTTGAATATCTTGCTCCTTTTCATCTCGCCCGCTCTCTTTCCTTTTTCTCTTCCCTCGTTTGATATGGTGTTCTTGCTTCCCCCTCCAAACATCTCCTCTGTATTCTGGAAATTGATAACCCTCTAAATGAATTATGGTAAATGCATAATGAAGGTTTTCTCAGCTTCAGCCCCGCAGCCAGCCAGGATGGAGCGTCTCGTTTGGCATGTTTGATTCGTTTTGTTGCGCATTTAGCCCCAGTGTTCCTTAAGAGTGCTCACTGCTTGGGGCATGTAAATAAGAAATTATCCTTGCTGACTAACATGGCTAATACCTCCTCTGGGGTAATCAAAAATTATTAGACGCTTGCTTCCAATAAACATTAGGGCTCATGGCACTAACCACTGTCAAATCACTCACCTCCTCCTGCTCCCCAATAGCCATAAAATGGGTGAACAAAAGTGATCAGGTGTGGAAAAAGCACTCTGGCTACGTGGAAACTGAGAGACAGGGGGACTGCTATTATACCCAAAAAAGCAGCCCTTAGCTTTAAGAGTCATTAAAGCATGTACTAGAGTGGGAATCAGACTAGAAAATGAGCTTATCTTGCATAATGCCCTCAAAAGCTTTGCATAAACGTGAAAGATGTGCGCGTGAAAATCAGCAGCAGAGAGGAAGAACTCGGATTGTAACACACTTCCTTTATCATCCTCCCACTCTCTTGGACGGTGGCAGCATGGTTAAAGCACTACCTGTAGGGTATAGCTGCTCTGCTCAGTTCCAAATATGCTTTCGTGTGTAAACCCTCGCTTACACAAGAGCAAACCACACAGCAAGTGAACAAGCTATTGCTGGCCTTGCTAAGCTACTCCACTCAACTGCATGCTGTCGTTTTGGGAGGGACCTTTTGCTGTGATGTGGGGTTTGGACATTAGGAGGAGGAGAACTGGGAGGCTGGGGGGTGGGGATGGATTAAAGAGCCAAGGGAGGCAGAAGAAAGGGAGGAAAGTAAAAGAGCGCAAGGCCCATTGGTCAAACACAAAGGGGCAGAGAGGGAAGGGACATTTGGAGTCAGGGTTAAACCCCAAATAAGCACACCTTAAACGGGCCTGGGTAAGCTGGCAGTCAGAGGTTTTGGAGTTTCCCTGCAGGTGTGCCTTTGACAGATTTGCCCTTCCTAACCTCTCTCTGATCTAGAATGGGGCCTGGGGTTGGACACAGAAGAAAGTGGTGGCATCTCACTGCCTCTGTGTCCCATTCTCTGTCTTTTACACACACGCACACACGCACACGCGCATGTACGCTCTGTGTATACACACACACAAACACACGGCCAGACAGAGGAAAACAAATCTGGTGAAGACTAGAGAAATTGGATTATCACCTCTTAAGGTTGACTTCTTGGCTGACCCCCTTCAGGCTAGCCAGCTAAAACAAGACAGAAAATTTCCTGGGAAAACACTATCCCTTTAAAGAACACAAGCGCTGCCGTCCTCGCAAAAATACAGCGGCAGCAGCATTAATGGACGTGGCAATGCCCTTCGGGGCACGCGCTCAAATCCCTTTTAGCCATATTACATCAGACCCCTGCGCACTCCTCATCACCACCACATGCACTGGAGTAATCAACAATGGAACATGGGAGTATAACCCCGCCGTATAATGACTGATACAACCGCACAGCTCTCCACCTCTTTGTTTTTGGCCCAAGCCATGAGGTGAAAGAGAGAAAAAGTCACTCTGCTCCATATAGTTCAATCATAATTACTTTCCTGTCCCCCCCTCCACACCGTTTCCTTTCTGCTTTTTAATTACGCTCCGCTCACTTCCAGAGAAGCTGGTCTTCATCTACTACTCAGAGAAAGACAGAAAGGAAAGAGAAGAAAAGAAAGAAAAAACTTCTCCCCAAAGCTTTCCCCTAATGGCGCAAAACAGACATTCTCCTCAGCTGCTGTCAGAATAATCTGGGTAATTTTTTCCCTATGTTCTGCAAACATTAGTTTGCACATTAGGCTGACCCAGTTAATGTGCCTTTCCTGCTGTGTAGGACCCAGTTCCTGGCCAAGCTAGGCCAGGCTGGACTGGGCCGGGTCGGGCCAGGGGCCTGTTCATGATTATGGACCAGAGGGACTTAGCTCTGGGCAGAGAGAGAGGGAGAAGCAGAAGAAGGGAGAAGGAGAGAGAGAGAGAGGGAGAGAGAGAGAGAGAGAGAGAGAGAGAGAGAGAGAGAGAGAGAGAGGGGGAGCTGGAGACAGCCTGAGGAGCATCTAAGAAATAAGGAAAGGGAGGACAGGATGAGAGGAGGAGGAGAGGAAAAGAGGAGAGAGCTTGAGGTGCAGCGTAGATGGAATGGGATAGAGTGGTGGTGATGTTGTGGGTAAAGGAATATGTTACTGGAAGTGGAGTTGATTTTACTGGCATTCATCATCCTTTTACGCTTTGTCTTTCACTGTTTTCACATTTTTTTTTGCTTGTTTGTTTTTTTTTCTCATGGTATATATCTATAGGCTGAGAATGTTACACAGGGTCAGGAGAAAGACAAAAGAGAGATAGAGAAAGAGAAGAGAAGAGAGAGCGGAAGGAAGGAAGGAGGGAGCTGAGGGAGCTGATCATTCTCTTTAATCACCTTTTGGATGAGGGCCAGGTAGTCTGCGGTACTGAGAGAGAGAGGGGGTGAGTGAGAGGAAGAGAGTGAGGGAGACAGTAAGAGAGAGGGGGGGTGGGGGGGGGGGGGAGAGAGAGAACGCGATGGAGGAATAAATGGAGAGAGAGGGAGAGAAAGAGAATGAAAGACTTAAAGGGGGAGGGAGAGAGGATGAGCCTGAGAGCAGAGCCCCTTGAAACGGCTTGAAGTGCAGCAGCGCTTACGCAAGTGTGCACATATGCCCACACATAGCATGTCTATGGGTGTGTGTCTGCAAGGGAGAGTGACAGTCTGTTCCCGTAAATGCCCGCGAATGCTGAATCCAGCAAGAATCTGGTCTTAGAGCAGAGCCAGAGTGAGATCCATTTTAAAACTATGTGCATTAACTATACTTTTCCCCATAGATTAAGCACTCCACATGAATAATTTAGCCTCTCTTATGCTAATGGGATCATGAAAGTATCCCCTCCGTACCGTGTTTTCTCCCCCTCCACAGCAACTCTTCTCAGCTTTCAACAATGGCCCTGCCCCTTCCCAACAAACCGTCAGACACACACACTGTACTGTTTTCACAACAGGCACATAGACACCTGACTAGCATGGGGCTGACATGTAGTGACAAGGTTAAAAATGCTCACACTATTGGGAAACAGTGTAGCATTGTTATCCTCATTAGAAAGATATATCTTTGTCTTGTTTTCTGTTTGAGTGTCGTTTGCTTCCGCATACACTGACATACATCAGTGGAAGCTATAGGCTGAAGACACGTGATAACAGCACTTGGTTTATTGTTTCATGTGATCATTGTTGCCATTTAACTGGTTTTGTAAGTAGCTGCTGAGGCAGCTGCTCCTCTTAACCTTCCCTATTGCTTCACTGTGGTGTTCTCTTTCTCTCTGTTTTGTTTTGAGAGGGGAGGCGGAAATACCCTGTGTGTTTATGTGTTTCTTTTGCCTTTCTAGTTCAATGTTGGGCCACACAGTGACTGCCGCACACACAAAAATATATCCATGCACACATTTACAATACCTACACACATACACGCACACACACACCCTTGTTGCTTCAGCATTGTGTTGCGGTGAGGTGGGGGCACTGTGTAAAAATTATCAGTGCTCCAACAGCTGGGAGTGAGAGCCATGAAACAGCAGGGCCTGGGTCTGCTTTATTGTTTATCTGTTGTTTATGGGCCAGTGTTCAGCTTTAATTACTACACTAAATTAAACTCTAACAGGCACTCAGAGGCAGCCAGCTAACACACACACACATGCATGCATGTGCACGCACACACACACACAGACACACATATACATATATATATATATATATATATATATATATGTACACACAGACACACCTCGCTGATCACTCTGGGGCAAGAGCAGCCTGCTAACACGCAACAAGGCTTCCATCTTGCGTTTTAGCAGAGACTCTGGTGTTCTTTCTGTTGTGGTTAGATGTTTTTTTTCCATGTCTCTTTCTCTTCCCTCAGTTTTCTGGGTCTCCTTGAGCCCTCAGTGTAGTTGTGCCCAAGCTTTTGGAGAAAAAACAAAACAAAACAGCAAAGCCAAAGGTCCGGAAAATGCCAGATTCAACAGGCCTTGTTCGCGCTGGAGCAGGGAGTCGTGTCCCCACCAGGAATGACCCCCCTCTAGTGAGCTCAACCACAAAGACCTTGCTGAGTGGGGCCCCTGGCCAGGGCCAAGGGAGCTCACCACACTCCCCACGCACACACACGTGCACGCACACACACACAAACGTACCACAACACCATCAAGCACAGCATGCTCCCTTGGAGCCAAACACTCAATCTCTCTTTCTCTTCCTCTCTTTCTCTCCATCTCTGCCTCTCTCAGTCTCTCTGGGGAGTCTGTCTATCCGCAGAGCATGGAGATTGTTCAATTGCTGAGAAAATGTACAAAATGCTTTCTCCTCTCTTCTGTTGAGCCTTTTCCATCTAGAATGGAGGAATCGTACAGAAAGGCCCTTTGCTCACCACTCAAGATGTCAGCGTGGATTTGGTTTTCATGCATAGCTAATAATTACAAGAGCGGACTGAAGTTGAGGCATGCACACACACACAGACAGACCCACACACACACACAAACACACATATACACTTAGAGCAAGAGAGAGAAACATTACCTACCGTGCTGAATCAGTGTAAAGGATTTACTGTACTTGAGTGAATGCAATTGACTCTGCTATGTTTGGTGTGGGCAAGACGTGCAGCCTATTTCATCACACTGCTCACTCACACTATGGGTGTTCAACATATTATGGACAACTGCTTGGAATCGAGTGCTATCTTAAGGCAGGCACATTCATCAAATTTAACTCCTGTTTCTGATGTATCTAGATAAGCTTGGGAGAAATCCAAAAGACTGTTAATCAAAAAGCTGTGCGAGCAGAGCCAATGAAGTTATTGTGTGTTGGTGAGCTGCACAACCTCCCCAGAATACCTTCTGAACCACCTCCCCTAACTGCTGCTATCTGTTTATCTAGCCCGAACATAGGGAGTCACTTTCTAAGAGTCAGTAAGTGAGAGTGCAGAATTTGCCCTGAGGGTGATAATTCATATTTTCTTTTTTCTTTTTTTGGAGAGAAATTCTAAGAAAGAGAAAAAAAAGGTCTGTTAAGGAGGGGGGTGGGGAGAGTTAGCAGATCTAAGTATTGTACTGAAACCCTTTTCATATGTGTCAAAACCTTAACTGGCAATCTCTACTGACAGCTATGAGCATGCTTCACCTTGCTTTACTGCTTGACAATAAATTATTCCGCAAGAGGGGCTACACATATTTTCTCACTGGTTAAATTGTTTTTTGGCACAGGTTCAGAGCAATGCTCGATGCCGAGATACGAGCTGGAGATTGTGGATGTGAATTTTGCTCATAGCGACCATCTCAAGCCCTGCATGCACTGTACATACTTTAGCGTGAAAGGTATGTGTGCTATACTCTACTTTATTCTACTGTACATTCCCTAACGACAGCCAAACATTGGCAGACCTACCATGGAGGGGGAAACAATTGAAAAGTTTTCACTCGCAAACCAACCCGCTTGGATTTGATCAGAGCCAGAAATGTTTCAACCTTTTGGGAGAAATGGACTGGAATCACAAAGTCAGCGCGGTAATGCTTTTGGATCCAATCTTGAGCTAAATGGATTTCAAGCCACATGCACGCAAAACATGCACGCCTTTCAAAATGGCGTGAAAAAAGTTGATCTGTGTTTGTTGTTTTATTTTATTGCCAGTTGAAAAAGCTCTCTCTGTGTGTTTCACACACTCTTTCTCTCTCTCTTTCTCTCACTCTCTCGCTCTCTCCCATCTATTCCGTCTACCTCAACTGATCCACATCGTCACCCCTTTTAACAGGGGCCAAGCTGTTAAAGACCCCATTACTGAAGTGAAGCACACATTTCACATTTTCTCTGTGGGCTTGAGAGTGTGGACTACAAATTTTATGTGGAAATGTATTGAGATAGGAGGCGAGTTCATGCATGGAGTGGAGTGGAGTGGAGGAGAGGAGGGAAAGGTGGAGAGGTTGGGGAGGGTAGGCTCTGTCAGAATGGAAGGGCCAGAGTCGGGAGTCAGCAAGCGCTTCAAGCGTTAACGTAATTGCAAGAATGTGAAAAATGAGGCGGCGGGGCTCCCGAGCGGAGCGAAAGGTCAGAGCACGCCTCACACAAAACAACTGGCTGGAGGACGGCCTCATTAGACCATTAAATCAGCTGCCCTCTCTCTTTCTCTCTCGCTTTTTTTCCCCCTCTCTCTCTTTTCTCTCTGTGCCTACTTTTTCACCTTCTCTGCTCTTTCACCTCTGTTGTTCACTGGCTCTCTCCTCACCTTCTTTTAAATCCCTGCCTCTCCTCTGTGTGTCTTTGTATTCCTAGTTTTCCTTTTATCTGAGTGTTTTTTTTTTTGTTCGCGAAAGGCTTGGAGTTGGATGGTGGATATAGCATTTAGCCCTCTTCAGTGTAGGTCAGGCCCGGCTCTGGCCCTGATCTAGTCCAGGTCTATCTTGGCCCAGCGCACTGTGCTGTACCGTAACTGTCTTTGGCCCGTATTGATCCGCTGTTACTGGATACGGTGGGGAGAGGAGTCGATAAGTGCTCTGTGGATTACAGGTCACTTGTACTTATGTGTGTAAGATAATCAATAGGCAGTGCATTTCTTTCTCTCATCCCCCCCTCCTCCTCTCTCTGTTTTTCCTGCAATCTTCGTCTCCCATGCTAACATCTTTGCGGGCATAGAGGATGAGAATGCTGCAAAAACTCTACCTGTGCTCTGTCTTCTGACCTGCCGTCAGCAAGTGTTTTTTGTTATTATTGTTTGCATATCAGAAAATATAACTGATACATCTGTAAAACAATGTTATTATGGGATGAGTTTTGCTTCACCCTGATAGAAGGCATGCACACACCTGCAGCAGGAGGCGACCTAGCGGTTAGAGAGAACCTATTTGAACAGGACTGCATGGGTGCAAGCGCTGTTTCGGCAAAGAATCTGCCTTTGCTGAAGTGTCCTTGAGCAAGACACTGAATCCCTGTTCTATATCTGACCCTGTGATTTGCTCGCCGTGGAGGCGGGCAAGCGGAAAGAGAATTTCCCTATGGGGATCAATAAAGTATCACGTTATTATTACATTCATTCATTATGCCCACACCATCACACACACATTTGCTTAGCCATGGCCTAGCAATCATTGCCTTCCCCGATCTGACTAGCCTGAGAACAGCCTGTGATCCAACTAGTCCTGACACAGCCGACCACAGAGGTCTGCTGCGGCCCTCAGTCTGTGGTCAGTAATGGTCCAGAAGCTACAGCTGCTGCTCCTGACTGAGGAGGAGAAGATGATTAAAACAGCTCCACCACAGAGCACACATCCCATCGATACATTTGATCGCTTATCGGCAAAACGATAGCCTCGGCTGGACACAACAAGCGCCTCCAGTTGGTGAGCGAGACGGTATATGTGTGTGAAGGAAGTGTGTGTGTGAGCGTGTGTGTGTGTGTGTGTATGTATACAGTGTGATGAAATTTCATGCAAAACCCTGGACACTGCCAGAAGGCACACACAAATACTGAAAGACACCCAGAAACACACACACTGCCGCCAGGGAAAGGAGATCTTGGTGCATTCAAAACAAGAGGAAGACAAGAAAGGAAAAGCCAAGAGCTCATCAACTATGTTCTCTTAGTTTAGGAAGTAGTTTAAACTTTTAATAACTGTGTTATTCATTAAGGAGTTTTTACATCACAAAGTGTTGATGTATGTGCTCATGTCTAAATTCAGCTAATACCAAATGGTATTGATAATATGCATGTAAAAATACATATGGACTGTAACAAATCACAGTGTGGCTTGTTGTGACCTGCAACTAACTGTAATAAATGCAAATATTTTTGTTCTGAATTGCATTATTACTGTCTGGCAGGTCGAATACTAGATAAAAACACAAGCCTCGCTGAGACATAATTAGGGGCTGTTGCGCTAGCAAAGTTAATATGTTTTAAATGCTAGCAAGAACTGGCAGAAATATACTATTAATCACCAGCTTTTCCAAGCATGTTGTTCAACTCCACCTCTAAATAGCTGCAATTTCGAAAGCCCTTTAATAGGCTGCTGTATTACAGTGGATGTTGCATGTATTTGGGTGTGAGTGTAACAGTGGATAAGCATGTTCGCTTTTAAGTGTGACTATGTGTTTACATGGATGCCAGTCAAAAAATAGGATAATCCAATGTGCAAAAGGAAAGACTGGAAAGTGTTTCTATAGCAAGGGAGATGTGCCATCTATTCACTGCAGTTCTCATATTAGACAGAGCTAAAGTGGAGTGTTGGCAACTCTGCCCATACATGATGATTAATACATCCCTCATGGATCTGTGCCTGTATATGTGTGTGTGTATGTGGTAGTGCTCGTGTGCACAAGTGTATGCATGTGTGTGTGTGTGTGTGTGTGTGTGTGTGTGTGTGTGTGTGTGTGTGCGTGCATGTGCATGTGCATGTGCATGCCTGTGTGTTTGCTGGCTCACCTTGTTCACTGCTGTTGTCACCGCTCTGTGAAGCGTGTCCCCCGCTGGAGGGCCCTGGTGTGCCGGCTGAGTGTGTGGAGGTGGCGTCATCATGGTCTCTCCAGGAAGCTGGGTTCTGAGGTTTGAGAAGAGAGAAAGCGAGCGAGGGATCCATCCATCCATCCATCCGTCCATCCATCCATCCACATTCCCCATCCAAACCGCAAACCAGGAGCGGAGAGAGCAGGAAGGAGGGGGAGGAGGGGAGGGAGAGAGAGAATGAGACAGAGAGAGAGAGAGGGAGACCATATGAGTATGCTGGAAACGTGAGAGTGACATCTGTAAGAGTCCACAGGCGCTGCGAGGGTCCTTGGCCTGCTTACATTCTCCAGGCAAGGCAGAGAGCTCCACTCCCCGTTTCCCCCCTAGCACACAATCAACAATGCCACTATAATCAAAGATGAAGAGAAAGAGACTAATGCACTAAAGCAGCTGGCAATAAGTCAAAACACTGTAATCAAACTGTTTCATTAATACATGAGAGCAAAACGCAGCGCTGTTAATGTGGCGTCTGATTTTGAACGTGGCAAGTGAAGCACTCGTGAGTAATTGTCTAAACACATATGGCCGAGACCAGTCGAGTTAGTTTATACCGTAACCAATTGAGACTTCCGTGTCAAGTGAGAAATATAGAGGTAAAAAGTCTAAACACACCACAACCGCCATTAATCATTACCACTGTCAGAAATGAAAATAAGATATGACAGTGATTCTCCTGCTAATCTGCCAAAAATGTGTACACGCCCACACTGACATACACACACGCCCACAGAGACTCACAGAAATACACATATGCACACACACTAATGACATAATAGAGCAAGAAGTATAAACACACACACACACTCACATTATATGTATATATATATACATGTGTATATGTATATATAAATATATACATATATATATATACACATACACACATACACACACATGCAGAAAAAAGTGTTAAATCTCCAAGAGCTATCATCAAAAAAATCTAAAACAAGTTCACATTGTTTAAGGTGATTTTCCTCTCCTCTCTCTCTTCTCCTTCCCTCCCTCTACTTCTCATTTTCTCTCCTCCTCCTCCTCTCTTTCCTGGTCATTCCCATTGCCCTTCTGGTGCACACAGGGAAACAGGATTTTCTACTGTACAGGAAAGGCTTTATCAGTGGCACATGAAGGCAGGCTAGAGGTGGAATTTCCTCTGCCATTCAGGCCAGAGAGGGACAGACTGACCACGTCACATACTACACTTGCACCCACACACACACACACAATCAAACACACACTCCGGACAGCCTCTCACACACAGTCGATACAGCCTCACACAGACGCACGTACACATTCGTAGCTCTCAACCCCTAGCTAGTCTATCCCAATTTAACTTGTCACCTGAGCACGATGACAAAATGTTGGCCAACGTAAGCCCCGACGTTGTCTGGGGCCCGAGAGAAGCAGCCCCTTGAGCGGAGCCCAAGCCAAACAAACACAGGCCTGCACCAAGGCTTCCCACAAACCTCAACCCACTTCTCAGTCCCCGCTATGGCTTTTTTTTTTCTCCCTCAAACACACACAAACACACATACATATATATGAAAGCGGAGGGAAAATGTACACACCACAGAATATTCCAAGAAAGAGACCGTTTTTACCATTTTGTCTAACTTCAGTAGTGTTCTTGATGAACTCCCTTTCCCTCAGCTCCCGCCAGAGAGGAGCCTGCCTGCCTGCCTGCCTGCCTGCCTGCCTTGGTGCCCCAGTCAGAGTGAGCTGTACTGGTGGAGGACAGACAGCATTGAGCCTGGAGAGTACTGGAGGTTTGCAGGAAAAGAGAGGCTATAAGACAAGCGGCTGCTTAGTTCCCCTGGGTGCGCAGTCCTTATGTGCTGCTGCTTGTTCTGCTGCGGAGGCGAGGCTGCTGCAATGCCTGTGAGCGAGGCCCTTTTATCTGCTAAGTTTTTTGGGGAAGGAGGGCTGTTTTCTCAAACAGCTCGGAGCTGAAAACAGCAGACAGAAACACACAAGGCCCTTCAGCCCCTCCGCTCCACTCAAGACCCTCTCAGCGTCAGCTGTTCACCGGATGGCAATCAGATAAAGAGCTCGGAGAATTACTGAGAAGAGGGGTAAGAAGACAGGCCGAACAATAGCCCCTGCGTGGGTTTTAGCCCTTCAGAGTGAGGGGTGGAAAAAGTGTCCCTGCTTTGAGAGGGATGGGCGATTGTGATGTTTTCACCTCCTGGGCCGCTGATCAACACATGGTATACTTCATGGGACCACAGTCCTGTGTTTATAGTAAATGTCCATTATTCCCTACACAGCCTAGTACAGCACATGAGCACATAAATACCCTCAAAACACACTAATTTTGTCTCACTAGCAAATGTCATATGGAAACATGGAGGGACGGTTAACAGAAAGAAAGAAATAAAGAAAGAAAGAAAGAAAGAAAGAAAGAAAGAAAGAAAGAAAGAAAGAAAGAGGTAAAAATCCCAGACTCCCAGAGTGTATAATGTATTTAGGCAGAGCTGAGCAGAGCACTCAGAACGGGCTGTTGTTGTTCCAAGGAAAGAAAATGACTGGGTTCTACTTCCTCACAATGAGACACCCACTGCCGGCGAGACAGGAGACAGACCTGAAAAACTATGCTCTCTCTCTCTCTGTCTCTCTCTCTTTCTCTCTCTCTCTCGCTCTCTCTCTCTAACACTTGCCAGCTACGGCCACAGCATGGCTTTAATGCAACAGCTGAATCGATAGGACTTAATTTAGCTATCATTGCAGAGTAATGTGTCATTTTTAATGGTGCTGGCACTAAATTAAATTCAAAGACACCTCAGCTAATGGTGTTAAAGGGAATGATATTTTGCTGTGATTTGCTACCCTGCGGGTTGAATGGAACTGCATGCAGGGATATAGATAAGGCTTTGTTAATTTGACTCTTACAGGGCAAAAAGCAGACTGCAGCACTTCATATGGTGTAATAATAATAAAGTGGCTACCAGTACCAGTGCATATACAGTGGATATTTTATTTAGGCACACACTCATACCTATAGGTCATGTGTTATACATAACCCCGTCTGCAGAACAAGACAACAAATATCACAACAATGGCGTTAACTTTCCACACTCAACAAGGCGACAAAAGCAACAGCCTTTCCTCCCCATGAATAATTTAGTGGGCCTCTCCGAGCTATGGAGGGTGCATCATCAGACACCGCACCTCGCAACACAAACACACACAACCATTTTGTCACAACCCCCGTGGGTCTGATAAAGTTCAAACAAGTTGTAAAAAAAAAAAAAAGAAAACATCATGTCACCCAAACAGTCTTCTTCAACCTACACAAGAAGTCACAAAAAAGGAAGAAGCAAAAGAGAAAAAAAAGGCCTCCAGCCCATGTGACTATTCCCTAAAGCTGGGCATAATTAGGAGTCAAACATGGTTCACTCCATGCTCTTCACTAATTGTGTTAAAGAGCACTGTTACCAGGAGGAGGAGGAGGACAACGCCAGCAAGCAAACACACATACATGTGCAGGCGCGTGCACAATCTCACACACACACACACACACACAAACACAATAGGACTAGATAGAAAATAAGATACAAAGGAAGCCTGGTCTCTAGGGGCAGCCTTTTCTATTTGCTGGGGTTAGCGACTGGCGGCTGATAATACAAGTTGTAATTAATATAAAAGCAGGAGACAATATGGGGAGGAAGGCTTGTAGTACAGCCAGGCCACAGGAGAGCAGGGAAAGGCTGCCGTCTCCTCTGCTTCTGTCCCCCGTTTCTCATTTACAAACACCTGCCTGGCACAATCTCACTTCCCTCACTGCACTCTGCCTACATCCCTAGGAATTTCAAATAAAATTGATTTAGCGGCATCATTGAATTTTCCTCAAATTCCCCTGGAACCTGGAGGGAAGAGAGGAAATCTGTTGGTGTAGTAGTAGTGTAAGTCAGGTTGAGAACGACTACACTAGTGTGTGCGTGCGTGTCTGTGTGTGTGTGTGCGTGCGTGTGTGTGTGTGTGTGTGCGTGCGTGTGTGTGTGTGTTGCACTGCCACTGCAAGGAGCAGCTAGCGGGATCCAGTGCTGAACATGTACGAAATTGCTGACACACCAGAAACACACAGGACCGTAAATCATGAAGCTAGCTGACATTTCAAGACACATCTTGCCACATGGCATAAGCAGTTCAAAACTCCTCACACATTTTTGTTGAGTTGAATGCGTAATTATACACAGCCGCTTCAGAAATGTGTAGGTGCACCTCTATTGAATAGCTGAGTATTTACAACACCCACAATTATCCAGAATATAAAAACTCCTTAATTTAGTAGCTAATAATTCACCGCAGCATGTTTTAAGAGACATGGGGGATTGACTGATTGTATATGTGCTTATAAACTTTCTCTGAGGCAAAAACAACCTTTTTCACTGCACTGAATGGCACATTACATGTACAAATACGTTATCAGAAAGAAGAGATTAAATAAAAACTGAACCCTCAAAAGAGATCCTTGTGATTCATGAGTTTGACACGCATAAACATGAGAGAGCTGATCCAGAATATGAAAACTGATATATATCAAACAGTCACCTGAAGCTATTGCAGATAATTCTACTTTCAGCAATTCCTGGTGATAAATGACCCCGAAATCGGGCCTTGCAATGTAAATATAGGATTATACTATTATTGGTGTTGCATTTAAATACAGATCAACATACACGTATCTCATGATCCTAAAATAACCGCACAGCAAATGTTTTTCATTGCAGTCGTTTACAGCAGGATACTTTCATACATGCAGTTACAGGGAGCGGAGAGCGGGAGACGCAACAAGTGAGCCCAGCCTCTCTCTAGCGGTGGTAGTGGTGATTAGGTATGCCTGCCAACAGGGCCCTGCCTCTGAACACTAATCAAATAGGAAATGTAGGGCCAGACATCCCACCATCACAAAACAATTGTGTGGAACAGACGGAGCGGTCCAAGTCAACGACACACTATTTTGACGAGGGGGGGGGGGGGGGGATCCAAACACAGTCGGTCCCCGAGGAGAACAAAGCTAGTTGAATTAGAACACCTCCAAAACTGAGAAATTCCACGGTTCAGCAGGCTGGCTCGGCCCGAGGGCTCGCTGTACGTGAACGCAGGCAGGCGGAGTGTATTGTGTGGAGCGGGAGGCTGTGTATGCACCGCACTACGCATAGTGACACACAGAAACAGGACATCGCAGAGCTCCCATCTCAGACGACACACACGGTAAGTCACTGGTGAACTATTAGCATTATTTGACTGAACCTGTGACATCACCACATCTGACCAATGCTCTACTGCGTCCAGAGCCTGTACCAGAGAGTCAAATGTAAACAGAAAGCGTTTTTTTCCCCCTCTCCAGACATGCAGAGTCAAGATAACCTACAGCATAACCGCTATGGGAACTACTATCACCCGTGACAAAAAAAAAGCCCCCCAAAACAAAGTGCCAGGACCCCAAATCCCAGAGCATTCCTTCATAGCAAATTTGGAACTGTGCAGAAAGTCATAAAATCATTTCAAAAGCATAATGCACGTGCAGAGAGAATGAAAAGCCTTCTGCTAATATAAGAAGCAGCACAATAGCACAAGAAGACACAAAGGCTAATTCATTAGAACAGATAATATTCAGAAACAGTTAATTCTATTCGCCTCCCTAATTGGATGTAGCACAGAGAAGACAGAAATTTAATTTCATTAATTAAAAGACAAGAGAGCAAACCATTGATAAGCAACACGCACACAGTACCAATCGTTTGTACAAATCCTAACTGCCCCGTGCTTTTTTCCCCCCCATCACCTTTCATGTGTAATACAACATATTTTTTTCCCCTTTTTTTTTACATAGGATGGGGTTGACTTGAGTAGGGCATTGAGTTAGGAGCCTGGGGTGGGATACATGGTTTGGATAGTCACCGCAAGCAAATAAGAGAAATCAACAGTGTCAGCAAGGCCTCATCCCCCTCTGACTACACCATAATCCAATCATCTCTAAAACAATGCAGCATTCAAGTGTAAATAAAACTGTGCTTATTATACTCTACTGTCAGGTATAGAGAAGGGAAAGGAGGGAAACAAAAAGAGTGAGAAAAGGGAGAGGAGAAACAAAAAAAACCAAAAAAAAAACAAAAAACCAAGCTCAACGGGCTGCCTCCTTCACAGTGAAGAGCCTCATCATCTCCAGCAAAACCAACTTTCACCAAATGAGATGTAGCCCTGGGCTATATATTAAAAATGCATATCAAAGCAAAGAAAAATGGACGTGAGAGATTCTAACTAAATAAATTAGCATATCTAACTATCAAATTGCCTTCCTCTCTTCAATGAGAAGAGAGGACAGAAATCAATAATGAAATAGAGCCAAAATAAAATAACTAAATAAATAAATAAATCGAGACATGTAAGGCAGAAATTGCTTTCCATCCAATAGTGCATATTTGCAACCATATGCAGTTTTCTGCATTGTTTCCACATTCAAAACACATTTTGGACACATAAAGCTGGACCCATTTCAATTAGACTGGGAATTACTGCTGAGGGAGTTAACTATTTACTACATGGCTTTCAGGCCATGATTACACTGTACAGGGGAACCTGAACACACACTCCTGGAGCAAGAGAGCCACCGCAACAAACATATTATTTTCACTTCAGTAGTTTCAGTTTCTGTAAATAATTTTGCCACTAAAGCATTACGAGTATCACAGTATCACACACACAATATACAAAAATAAGGCATTGTGTTCTTTAGATAGTAACATTACAATCGATTAAAGTCAGAGTGTGTATCTTTCCACAGGCTATTTGAATGTTGGACTGCTCAGCCATTATCAAAATCTCTTCACAGGTCAGACTCAGCTCTATCAGCAAACAAGGGGAAAAAAAATCCCCTCTACTTTGTCAAATGCAGCCCAGCAGTTAGGTGTAGTAAAAAGTTCATTGCTGCCACAAACCCGAAATAAATCCCTCCAAACTGAAATACCTAATGAGCTGGTCAGTCCAAACAACCCTGAGATAAATGGCTTGTCATGCACCTTCTTTGTTTATTGCTGCTCCTGATTTGCTTTATTGGCATATCTAATTTTCTAATTATCAAAATATTTCTCACAAGTGGACTGATGACAAAGCTTGTGTCTGAGCACTGCAAGGCACCATTGGAAATTGGCTTGAGTATCAACCATCTGCCATGAAACTAAACAGGCTAGTTTATCTAATCTCTACAATATAAACAACAGCATGCCTCATTTCTACACTTGTGTTGGAGTACCACAATATTGCCATTTTGACCGTTTCTCAAACCCACATTGGCATCTTAGATCTAATTATGTTTTAATTCACCTTGTGCAGTGCACTGAATAGCCCTGTAAACGCGGCGGGCTTTCAAAGGGAATCCACCGCTATTAGGCCTATGGCCAGACCCAACAGATGCAGCGCAGTGACTTTGCATAACACTTAAATCTGCTTTAATTCCTAATAGGCTTGGCCTTGTGCTGCAGAGATATTAACTAGTCACTTTGTTGCGATAGTCGCTCACTTATTTCACCAAAACATTAGCTTTATCACAAGTATGCAAGACGCAATAATTCACAGATATCAACTCAATAATACACTGTCAGCCCAATCCATACTGCGCGCACAGCCTGCGTTTATTACACCGAAAATGCACGATTTAAACCAGGGAATCGATCTTCAAATTTAAAGCTACTGTACTTCAGGTGCATATAATTGAATTCAGCATTATGGAGCCTCTAGCCATAAAATGGGGAGCAGAGGAGAAAGCCACTGCAGAGCAAACCACACGGCAATCAATACGAAACAATTAAACACATTAACATCAACAGCAATGGAAGGCCTCCAGACGAACCATCATATGCCTTGTGAACTTGACATTGATGGTAAGCCTTTAGCTCTAAGATCTATTTCAATAGGCTACCACTTTCTCCACCTCTGCAGCAAAATCCACAGCTTTACGCACAGGCTATATCCAGCTCCCACAGCCCCAAATATAAAGCCCTTTTCTTTTTAAATATTGGCCTAAAGCTACAGCTTACCGCTGATACCCTGCTTTAACGTTAAACCTGCGTAACAGATAATTGCTTCACGTTTTTTCAGTGTGCAACTCTCCATAATGCACAGCGGCGATTTGCACACGCGCGCGCTCAAACACACGCATGCACACACACCCACTCAAACACAAACACGCAAGCACGCATTATGCACACATGAATGCCCCTAATCAAAAGACTAAAACAATAACTCACTCCATTGTATCACATCTAGCTTTTGACCTTAGAACATCGATCGGCAGATTTTCCTTGCAGAACAGAGCGTGCACTATTTGCTTGTGGCACAATAGGGTCACACACTGAACAGAGGCTAAGTAAAAGTTGACGTTATGCGAAACATCAAACAAATAATTCCCATTACTTAAAAAAAATATCTGATTATTTTTCCAGCATTGTCTATCAAATATGGTCCTGAGTGATTTATTCTCTATAGCAGCACGGACGCATGCAGACAACATCACGGACACAAACAGCATGTTACATTATTTTATATAAAGAATATAATAGAGCCAATGTTACTTACGTGATCTGCAAGGTTAGTTGAAGATCCCGAGAGTTCTTCGTGATCTGATTTAGAGCTGCCATCCCGTTCGTCAATAACTAGATCTATTGGCATTTTTCCTTTCAAACAACTGATGTACCGGTGGCAAAAATTGTCGCAGAGCTCGTGCACCTAGAAAAAGGAAAAAACACCTTTTTCAGGATGGGGAAACGGTTCAGCCAGTCCAAGAATAACTCTAATTAAGGGGCATTATCGGCGGCAAGGAAACAATAGTGAAATTGTTGCAGTGCTTATTATTCTCCTGAGACTGGAGCAACAAGTTGAACGACAAAAAATAAACAGCATGCCGTAAGCTGCCGAAATAATGAGCAGTTGAAACTAAATCTCTAGATCAATAAGAATGAGTAACGCGTGCAAAGAAGTTTCAATATATTTTATCAATATTAGTCACTCCAGTTGAATAGTTGTCTAAATAAAAAAGCCTATTTTATAAATATGAACGATCTGAAACTTTCTCTTGACACAATCCTGTTGACTGTTAAATATTTGCTGTCTATTAATGCACTGCACTCAATATTTCAGCAGGTTTGAAAATATCATTGCATTACAATGAAAGCTCATATTTGTGCAGGTGGCACCATGCGTTGCCTACAGGTCAAAGATATTTAAAAACATGGCAGTCTGTTCTCAACATCAAGAATTATAACATTTACCTTTTCTAATTCCAAGAGGTGAAACCGTAATACTTGTATGGCTTGTATCATCTGAAACAAGAGCAAAATGAGCACACTTTACATCAATAAATTCACAAGGAGAATATTTTTACACACTTACTGTAGGCGAGATAATCTACACTTCATAACAACATATGGGGAAACTATACAGCCAGCAAGAGCAAAATGGGCATTTTTACATCCATAGTCGTTAACACGTTATTGCATATAGGCTAATTTTCATTACGAGGAAGTGTCATCCAATAATTTAATTAGTTATTACACATTGGTCAGCTGGGGCAGCTGTAGACTAAGGCGATAGAACAATGACAGCGGCAAATGTGGCCACATAGCTTCACTTCAGAGCTCGTTTAACATCTGTGTTGAAGTTTGCATCAGATGTTCACTTATTTACTCTGTGATGCTGAGGACACTGAGGAGTATCCGAAAACAAGGCAGTTTACAACCCAACCAAAGCGGGAATTATTGGGTAACAGGGAGGTCAAACGGTGCGCTTACCAAATTGTCCAACTCTGGATTTGATGAAAATAAAGGTTTTTCTGCTCGGACCTAAAATAATACACGAAATATCAAAGTTAGTTTGGCATGAAGTGTGTGAATATGTTTTTTTAATCATGTCATGTAAAAATGTGACAAATGAAACAACCTTTGTGTAAGTTATTGTGCATTCGACACACTCACCACATTAGATAACATGGTGCAATTTATGTCACAAAAAAACTTGTAACTAAATACTCTCAAAAACTTGAATCGTGTGAATGTTTTAGTGCAAAAAAAAAATAATATCAAGCAAGCAGAAAGCTATGTGCCATGACGCAGCCACAAAATCCAAGAGTATTTTTTCTTTATTTTATTTTTAGAAAATATATTAAAAGTGACCTGTTTGGCAAAGACTGCGATGTCCTCATTGAAGGAGTCTGAGGAGCAGACATCGCCGCCTGCTACGCCGGGCTCCCTCGGAGTGCACGTCGCCAACTCGCACTTCTCAAAAACCAGTGCGAGCAGTGGGAATAAAGGGTGACTGCAAGAGGGGAAACACAGCCTGAGTACAAGCACCACACCGGCTCCACAATGCACACTGCAAAAAATGTCCCTTTAACGAGTCTTTCAGTCGGGTTTCCAGTCTTAAAAATATTATTTTTCTTTAGGCAAGTGAAAAAAATTGTCATTTAGAAGAGATCGTTCTCCTTGTTGCCGCAGCAGTTTGATTTGTTTCAACAGTTTTCTACAAACAAGCCATACCATATCTGGAAATAAGGCAGAGGACACCATGAGTATCATGATAATATATCTGGATTTAAGAAAATTCTGTGATCAAGTTGATTTGCGTGGGAAGCAAGTGGAAATATCTCACCCCATCGGCAGATTTCTCTATTTCTTTTAAGAAAAGTAAGATTTTAAGACAGAAAACGAGATTAAATGACTTGCTGAGATGGACATTTTTGCAGTGCAGACAGAAAACGGCAGTGTAGTCAGCGTATAGTCTCACAAAAATCTACAAAAACAAGACGATCACAAACGGCGGTGGTCATTGAAAAGTGGAGAGACTTGATGCAGTTTGCAAAAAAAAGTTCAAATGAAATAGCAGTTTTATAACTATAGAGTTATTCTATTCTAAATGCACAACTGACGCACTGAGGCACCGACGACTTGGAAATTTCTTCCTTATTATAGCCTAAACAGTGGTGTAGTGGTGAATAAAAAGCTGGTTAAACTATAACTTCCAGTCGGTCGTCATCATGGGGCGAACGGTCGCCACAATAATTAAAAAATCAATTATAATTTCAGAAAAACGTTAATGTGTGTTTTTATTTCCTTAACATGAGTATCTTCATATAACTTGCTTCAGTTTTCTATTAGACTGCTTACTCTTATGTATCGTATGAATTTATGTCATAAAGATTTATTTCAGCCTAGATAGAAGGGTAAACTCTATTCCGCAAATGAAAAGGTGGGTAAAGTGAGTTTAGGTGGCTTTACCCTCTATATCTCTAAATATAAAGCACTGTAACGCGTTCTGTGTGTTAGTGTAAGCAATATCTGAAAACATTTGAAAAGTTTTTGCAACCAGTAAGAAGATTTAAATATTGTCTCTCTTGTATATTTCAGGACAGCCATGTAATAGTATAATAATAAACCAAACTTTTTAATACCTCTAAACATTTGTTGTGATGTTGAACTGAGTGTGTATTAATATTTCTAATGCAGTCGGTGACTTCCACGCTTGGTCTATGGACTGAAAGCCTCCATATTATTTTATAGCTTGTATTTCAAGCTATTACTCAAGGCTTGACGATGCTCCTACAATGCGTATAAAATTACACATCACCCAGAATACCCTGACCAACAATTAGGCTGCTAAATTGCAGTTAAACTTGCACGAAGTCCTATTTAAGTTTAGAGGAGGAGAAAGTAAAACACAAACTAAAAGTAAAACTGAAAACTTTAACATATTTGCACGCGTAGTGGAGTATATGGTTAATGTAAACCTTACCCATAAATTTGATCTTTATCCCTCTTTAAAACGTCGTTGACAGCAGAGCCCATGCTGGTGGGCATAACGTTGGGATGGGGAGCGTGGGCTCCGTAGTGCTGGCTGGCGTGGAGCGGCGGTCCGTGGTTCAGGTGGTGGACCTGGGGAAGCGGCCGGGGAGCATGCGGGTCCCCGTACATCGACGCCGGGACTCCGACTCCGTCCATCCCACCGTAATGGGCCAGTTCATCGTACTGGGAATAAAATCAGAGAAAAAGTCAGCGGGTTACCCGGTCACTTTTTAGATAAATGTGTGTATAAAAGAGCATGCCGTTTCATTCAGAATACGCAAAGGAGCAACTAATAAGCTGTTGCGTTTCATATACTACAGCAGCCGTTCAAATTGTTGTGATAGCCCTGCTACATGGGCAGAAAGTGCCAAATATTCTATCTACTAAACTATCGGTACGTTGAAACGGTTTGTCATTACCAAAAACATTGTAAAGTTAGGCGCTCCCGAAAGAGAGTAACTTTGGTAAAAACAGCGAATTAGTTTGGAGTCTCCTGTGAAACTGCTCCACGACTGTCGCGGAGGCTGTCGGTGAAGCAAAGGCTGTCACTTTGCTTGAGGGATAAGGCTGCTGCAAAAATGTCAAATATACCGGCTTTGATATGAATACTTTGTAAATTAGCCACCACCCGACAAGAGGTTAGCGATATGGAGGCCTTCCTACAGTGGATTTGTATAGGTAAGTGTAGGAGATTTAAAACCTACCCTTTGCGCCATCAGGCTGCGCTCCAATAAACTCCTGAATGTGTCGTATATTTAATATCCCAGTCCCGGTTAGAAAGTGATTTAGTGGTAAGATTCCTTTTTCAACCAACTTTGCGAATTCTCCTATTCGCCAGTGTGGTTCAGTTGAAGCCGTAGCATCAGGGAGTTTTGCAATTTTTCTTGTTTTTCCTCTTTCCTCAAAAAAGAAAAAAATGCGCCAAAGTGAAGGTTACAATCGGCCCATCAACAACCTGCATGTAACTAAACTGTCGTGTCTCATGGCTTTTTGCCACTCCAGCTGTCAATCAAAGCCAGAGGTTGTCAAGGTAATGAATGAATGACGGTTGGTGATGATGTTCAAGAGAAGGATGAATCTTTTTAGTCCGTTTTCATCCCGCAAGTCCGCGTCTCCTTTAATGCCTCCGGATCGCTATCTTGTTTTATTATTACTGTAAAAAAGAAAAAGCAGTAGAAATTAAGAGATTGCGATTCAGATCTTTCCTTTCTTTCCCCCGTAGGTATTTCGTCTATCTGGCGAGACTGAGATGAGTGAGTGTCAGCGAGTGTTGGCAGGTTGGCTGCTAGCTTGCTTATAGAAACAGAGTCAGTTCGCAGCGCTGAGCGGTGGGCGAATGAAATGACGGATCCCGGAAGTAGTGGTGGCCATAGCCAGTCCTACAGCAGCTCCAGAAAAGAGAGAGGAGAGACCAAATCTTGTGATATGCAGAGTATATGCTATGCACAGGGACGGCTTCAACTCCACACTGGGGGGAAAAGCCAAACCAACACAGCTCCTACTCCCAGCCAATTCCTTTTCGCCGAGAAGAGTCCTAAAGAAAAGCAGAAAGCGCTGTGTGAGGAAGGTTTACCAACGCGGGTACTTAGGCTGCAACTGTTAATAGCTTTGAGTTAAATTAAATACAGCCAGGACTGACTTACATGACTTGTGATAAAGTAAATACTTAATACTAAGGCAGAATTACGCATGACGCATTCCAATTTTTACGCACGGTAAAATGTAACATCAACAAAATATGAACATTAATAAATATTTTAACTTTTGTCCATGCTTACAGTCAGTGATGACAGACAGACAAAAGATTATAAGGCATGAACATCTTCAGTTGAAATTAGCAGGATATCTGATGCATTTGGAGTTTAATTTATGAGCATGACGCTTACTTGTTATCTTTGTTGTGGTTATAAGCCGGTGTGCCTACGTAATATCTCAGTAATACCTTCTAATCTCACAGCTAATTATTGCTCGGGTCTTTTTAGCAAATTAAACGATACGGAGCACCCCTCTAAGCCCAGAATGAACTTTTCCAAGAGGAAAAAAAGCTTTTGTGGAGAAAGTAATTTTGTATGTTTCTTTCGTCCAATCCCCTCTCTTGATAGAAATCCGTGCCTTACCTCAGAGTAGTCAATTATCAAAGCTCCCCAAGATCATCAATCATGTGAGGAGATTGAAGTTTAGAGGAGGAGCAACGCTCCGGCCATCGATTGCAGTGAAGCCCTTTTTTGAGCCTGAGCTCTTTTACGCACAAAACAGAAGCAGGCCATCTATCCCCTTTAATATTTAGCTCCATCAATGCTAATATGGCATCATGGGTGTATTGATAGGTTTTCACATAAAGGCTCCATTTATGGCTGCGTGACATTTTTGATGGTGGAAATTAACTATTCACAGGTTAGGATTAAGGTAGACACACGTTCAAGGAGAGGGGTTGTGGCTACCGTTGGAGGGTCAATAAACTCCCCCAACAAACAAATACCAAGCCATATGGTTGCTCGGGGCTCGATTACAGAAATAGCAGTTTAAAAAAGATTTAATAAATGAAACCGTGACAACAATTATGTTTGTTGGCATGGAGGGGGGTGGGAAAAGTAGGACTGCAGGGTTTGACAAACGGCTGTGTGGACATTTCAACGTGCAATACCCCGGGAAGGAGCTGCAGAGCGGTGCGCAGAGAGCCAAGGCATTCACCGTCTCCAAGTCTCTCTTACACTCTGTAAACACAACCAGCCCGGCAGAGGCAGCTATTGAAGACTGCTATTTTCATAAGCTAAATACTATCGTTCACACTGATTTGTGCACTAACGCTTGACTTTTTTTTCCTCCTCCTCTGGACAACCATGGTAAGTAAGCCTAAACCTTACTGTATCTACCCGTTTGTTATGAACGCGTGTCCTTTAACGCTGCAGTTGGGGAAGTTTTGAGGTTAGACTATTAAAAAAGTATAGACAAAATGAACATTTGTGTGTTTATCGTTAATGCACTGTTAATGATAAAGAACGCAGAATATGTTAAATATTTCCGAGCGAAATTTAAATATAAGCCGGGATCTTGAGATTTTAATAGCGTTTTTAGCATTTATTGTGAAAATATGTGATTTGCCCCCAAGGGGAGTGATGTAAACATCCGAAGAGCGTGTGAAAATAGCAGGGGCTAATTATGCGTATCCAATGCACGGCTCCACAGAAACACATCCTTCCCTATAAAACTTCCAGCGTTCATTCCTAATGGCTTAATATGTAGAATTTTTTTTTCCTTTTGTGAACTATTTGGTAGTTTATCTGGGTGAATAATGGAAGCAAATCAAGTGAAAGCTATTATAAGCAATAATATTTATGCTGCGAAATAATTTAATTTCGCTTAATAACAGCAATAACATGCGAAATAAATAGTAATCGTGAGTTATACAGTGCAGTTTAATTTTCTTTTTTCATTTTGATTCTAATCAACATTTACTCAATTGTTCATTAAAGTGGTTTATAATATTAATTTTGCTCATAAACCAAGGCCTGTGCCAACTCAAACTTTCCCTGCTTTGAACTAAACGTGTTTACACATCAGATAATTTCAAGAGGCCCCATATAGACGATTACTCATTTTGAGTTGCTTTATATTTCTAATAAGTGGCTTTCACATCGTGGACCTTTTTCAGTGGCACACAGAACTCACTCTCATACGTATGAAAAAAATCAGTGTAACTCCAGGATGGCATTAACAGGCGGTAAAATTTCATCTGGTGGTGTCAAATTGAGGTCAGTTTAGGGTTAAAGCTCTCGGTGTCCGTGTGGGACATGGCCAGCTGCGTTTGGATTCATTAGGGGGCAGAGGATCCATTTCAAGGAAAACACTACTGGGACAATCACCAGGCTAAAGATCCACTGCATGTCACATCCTGAAGGTGCAGCAGGAGCCACTGTAACCAAGCCGCCCCAAAACTTCCACCCCAAGACTCCCTGTGTTTACACTGCGCAGGACTCGCAGCTCCTCTCCCCCTGTTGCCCTGGGCTCGGTTGTTCTCCACGCAAGCCTGTTGCTAAATATGGAGAAATGCATTGTTGATTTAATTCCCTCAAAAAGATCAGTGATATGAAACGAGCTTCAAATCCTCTTAGTGACCTTAAACACTCCTGGAGAAACAATTGGCGCTCAACCACAGGAACAAATAAAATCGCCCTAATCTTGTTTGTAACTTTGTTCTTCGTTGGCCCTCTTCAGTATTTGAGATTATGTAAATTAGCAAAGCTAATGTATAGAGAGGCTCAGATAAGACTGGATCATAGACTGTTGGAGAGACTCGGGAAAGCAACAACCCTGCAGCCTGTCCGTCGCTGTTCAGTTGCACCAGTTTCAATATAAAGAGAATTGCTTGCTGGTAATGCATAATTTAACTTAAAGGTAAAACGTTTGTGCTCAATAAAAATGCGGTTGTGTTGTCGGATCGTTGGCAACCGAATAGGTTCTATTAATCTTTACCCAGTGAAACATGCGGTTGATTTACCTCATTTGTAACATATTTTAGATGATTTTTATTTCTGTTTTGTTTATAACCATAATTCGGCCCCTCAGTGTTTTCCTCTTACGGAAGGCATTACCTCAGTCCTCTGCATCTGAACTCTTTTTGACCCCAAAGTGAAATGTGACTAGGGTCTCAGAAAGTGGAGTGAGCAACTCAAATACTTGTAAAACTTTCGCGACTAACTGTAAATTCTTCAGCTCCAAAGCCTTATTTTCCCCTCCACCGACTCTCAGAGTCTGGTGTCAGAGGGTTAGTAAAGGGAGGAGGGGGAGAGAAAAGGCCAACACAAAATGTAACTGTGGCTTTTCTGGCTATAGACTCTCCAGACAAAATATGCGGCCCTCTAGCGACACCTGGCGGATTCAGCAGGAACCGAACTGTCGAAACCTTTGCAACATATGAAAAGGCCCACAAAATAAATCCAAAATTGATTGACTAAATTTACACTCAAAACTGTAGACAAATGACTGTAGCATTATGTTTTAAAATTAAGATCGAAGGATTGGCGTACAAATTACACCGTTTTTGACAGCACATCAATCTAAATATAAAATATGAATATCAAGCATTCAATGTCACTTGCTGTTTTTGTTCAAGTGAATGTCTCCAATCTAGGCCTTCCCATTTCTTTCCTATAATTATTAACTTATTTGCGGGCAATGAAATGACCATAAATTTGATTTAATTTCTTACACATTTTACATTTGCTGCCTGGTTAGTGTTGCTATAGCCTACAAGATCGCCACTATGTCACACAAACTAAGCACAAATGTGGGCATTATTAGTCAGAGATTGCCTTTATTTTACGTGTAGGATTGTCACTGTATTGCATACTGTAGAACCTTAGCAGGATTTATAGATTTTCCATGTATTTATTCATAAATCCAAAGCAATAAAAATATATTTAATCCTCAGCCTGATACTCTAACTCAAAACATACATATTGATAGGCCAATCATCATTTACTATTGGTATAATTTGGCCGAGTTTTATAATCTGCTATTAACATAATCTCATTAGACTACACGATAAATCCAAAATGACCGAATAGCAAAATTATAAACAGTTAAACTCTCTGTATCCTAAATGCTTAACAGAAAAAAAAAATATCGACATTAAATGGGTTGAATTGTTATGATTTGGAAAACAACTAGCCTACGTTTTAAATCGCGTATGCAACAGCCTATTTTTTTTTTTTTTTTTTTATATCGATGTTATAAAAACATTGTGTCTCACCACTCTGTGGTTTTTATTGCTCCCTAAAGTCAGCAAAAATAGTTCATATTTAGATACAATATCACCGTGATATTTTCCAAACGAATTTCAAAGTTTAAGCGCGTTTTTCTAACGTGCGAAACATAAAGATTTGTATACCAAAATAATATGAAGTTTGTACCCTGTGCAGCCTTTCGGACCCCCTCCCTCTCTCTCTCCCTCCCTCCCCTCTCTCTCTCTCCTCTCCTTGGCTGACACAGTTTGAGCAGGTCACTGCCGAGATTAGAGCCCGTCGTTAACGCCTATGTAGGATACACCAAATGCTGATTTAATGAGCTTGCATTGGCTGTTTGTCCCAGAATACCTGGTGTGCATGTGTTGGTAAAGCTGCGGAATAATCCCTGTGTTTCCACCTAACACGTGGCTTTAGGGACAGCTATACATTCACAAAGGAGAGCGTGCAGTCGATCTGCTTTTTATCAGGCGCTGTGGAGGTTTGGGTATGATTTTTTTTTATTTGGGATTGAATAGGTCGAAGCCTATAAGGCCCGTATCCAGCCACATTACCAGATGTAATTGAGAGAAGTTTAAGTGGAGGCCGGGAAACCGAGGAGTTAATAGCGGTGACCCTCTTGCGGTGCCTCTGTCGCTCATCATTTATCAGGCTTAAGGGGCTTAAACAGGCAGCACAGACCCACCTTTTATTACATATCAAACCCTCTCTCCCTTATCTACATTATAGGAAATACATGCATCGTTGCCTGTTATGCGGATTTGGAAATAGAAACATGTCCAATAAAGTCGCCCTCCTCCGCTGATCAGAGGAAATATGGCTTTAGGCGCTGGAGGGACAACCCCAGCGATTTAAGCCTTTATTAAATTGTCTTAATTCCCCCTTTCCGCTTTGAAATGAACACAGATTCTAAATCCCGTGCGTTGTTTGTCCAGTACAGAGGGGAAATGTACGTGTTGAGTCTTTTTCACGGTCCCATTATGACTAGGAATTGAATAAAATTGCAGAGAATGAATGCAGTTGGGCATGCAGAGTGGCTGCTGCTCCCTGGAAAGTCCTATATGGACAGTTGGTAGCTAGATGCGTTAATGCAAACTTAACTGGTAAACTTGTCACGATTCAAAATAATGCATGTAGCGTTAATACTCGGAGTGTCAGAGACGTTCCACATGATTATATAAAAAAATATATTAGCATATCTTATCTCACCTCAAGCCGTAGACATCAGAGACGAAAAGTACGCCATCATGCACAATTTGAAATGAAGCTGCTTAAATAGCCTGATATGCATACAATTAATTTAAGTTGGAAAAAAAAACTCCTTTTGAGAAGTTAGTAAGGATCCCCCCCTCCCTGCCCCGTTACATTCAATCCGTCTTTCAAACAATTTGTATATTTGTGACTCCGATCATTCAAAAGTGGCTATTCTGGTTTTATTTACAACAAGCCTTCATGAATTAGTACATGCCCTTTATTATCATAGCGAAGCCATAAAACCTGCTTCTATTATCCAGGCTGGTGAGTCTAAACTGGAACATGCACTTAGACCTAAAAAAGTATTTTTATGTGGAAAATAATACTTTTATAGCTTATTTTTTTAGTGGTAAATTTTCTTTTGAAATAATGCCGAGGATAGGAGTGAGAAATTGTATTTTGAACGATACATGGCTAAAGCTTTCAGCGGAACCTCAGGGCCAAACCCAAGTTGTCTGCTGGTTTCCTCCAAGGAGAGCTCAGTCAGTCAGCCTGAACGCAGCTGCATTCACATGGAGTGACGGATTTTGATATTCTAGTCACACGACAGAGTAAACACTGCTCTCTTATTCAATAAACATCATTGACAAGGTTCCATATCCAGCCATTTGCAAATACTAAGCATAACTTCACTGTGTAACTCAAAAAACAGCATTTGTTTTCCTTTGTAAAATATTAGATGAAGTAATATTGTTTTTTTTCCCCACTGGTTAAATCTTGTTGCAACATGTGTTTTGAATGCTGGTGTTTAAACATGGACAGTTCTGAATGTTTTTTGGTACACAACATGTACACATCACTTTGTATTTTCTTATGAGACTTTATTGTACATTTATTAAATGGCTTGCATTCAATAAGTGTTATTTCTGATTGATACTTTGATGTAATGACATTAAAATATTTGAAACTTTATATTTTTGGTTTGCTCTTCTCTCTCATTTTTTTAAATGTGTGTTCAGGTTTATTAAGACTGCAACACAAGAGTGAAATATATGCTAGAAGCTTTCATTCAATCATTTCACACACACCACACTGCTAATCAAATGATCATCATGCTTATTTCCCACACAGTGTGGGACAGTCCCACTAGAAAAACCCCTGGTGAAGATTTGAAAACACACACAACTTACTCAACACAACTCACAAGTGTCTTACTTGTTTGAAGTACTTGAAGAAAATAATGCAGGTAAACAAAATGCAGATGGTTTGTTTGTGTTTGCGTGTGTGTTTTGTTTTCCCCCTGCTTTTTCCTGTTTATGTGTTCCCATTTCCATCACTGCTCCCGTACCCACAGCCCACCCACCCTCCGCTCCACTCTGGTTCTGCAGGAGTTCACATGATCAAGCAAGGTACCCAGGTAATTACCTGGCATTGTCAAATAAAGCGACCACTGATTCAAATGAGGAGTGAAATATCAAAGACCAGCGTTGCCTTTGCAGCCAGCCACTTATCCACATAGGAGACAGAGAGGAGATCTGAGGAGCTGGGGGACCTGCAGAGAGGCAACGACAACATTCAGCCTTCCCTTCCTAGATAAATATCACCAATGGGAGCAACAGAGCCAAACATGCCCAGGTTCACTAGTAACAGCATATTTATTTGTATTACATATCCTACTTATACATTATTAGCTCATGGTATCCTTTATGGTGGCCGTGGTGCAACTTTAACAAGGGGTGTCTGCTATATTCCTGGACCTTTATGATTTGCTTCCCACTGAGTCTCTCTCAAAGGTCAAAGGTTGGAAATTCATGAATGTGATTGTGCACTTCCCGCTGGGCACTGCTATGCTGAAGCGGAGCGGGCACGCAACACTCCCAATCCTGTTGTCACACGGCATTCATGCTATCTTTTGGCATCAGATACAAAGACGAGAATAAAGAGAAGCTAGTCACTCGTACGATATTCTAAAAGAGAATTGAATAGGGAGTTAATGTCTTACAGAGGAAGAGGGGTCCAAATTCCTCAGTCCAATTAATTTGGCTAACTACAGTAAGTGTTCATAATGAAGCCGCCTGATGATCTCAGACATTTTATGTGCAAAGTTTGTATTATGTCCTCTTTCTGAGAATCGTATGCTCTCAAGTAAACTTTCTCAAAATGGCCTGCATGCACCTCTACACTCCCAAAGAGCAGTTACATGATTCTGCATTTCACCCACACTATAATAATTGAATATGCTATGCAATTCCTCCAGCCATTTAAAAGGCATGACACCTTGATTTGAGCAGGGGCTGACAATAAGACCTTCGACACTTTGACATAGTAAGTGGAAGGTGATCTCAATGAACAATGTCATTGCTCTGGAAACAATATGGAAGAAACCTCTTTTCTGCTCCCTTCAAGTTCCAACTAGACAAGCGGTGTCCTGGGATTTCAGTTCACACAGAAAGAGCACCTGTAATTTGACTTGCCACGTCTAAATGGAAGTTGAATAGGTTACATTGTGCAACAACAAATAAAATGCTTGCAATGCTTTAGTGAGTGTTTTTCATGGTTGGAGGCGAAATAGGGTCGGTGAGGATGTTTGAGTGTTTAATACTATAAACACACAGACTTCCCTCCCTCTGGCGTATAGAAGGCTCCCAGGGACATTTTCCATGTAAATATTCATAGGGTGATGGGATGGGCTATTAATTATTAAGCACAGTAAAGAAGTGTAATACTTCAACGTTTAACACATGAATCTTATATTTTATTTGCTGAAGTTCAGGACGAACATATTGAGGTGAAAAAAGCCATTTTTCACAAAATGCTTCTTGTAGCAAGCCTGAAAAAGGCAAAATGGAGGGGAGGAGGATGTGCTGAACAACATCCTTCAAGAAAGGCAGATATATAAAAGCCGACTCAAAGATGTGAGAACTGCATGTAAATATACATAATTAACAACTGAGCTATAAGGCAAAGTAAGGTAAAACCGATCCTCAGCAGCACACAAACATATTTTTTTCCATTTCAATTTTTTTTCTGTGTACACACACTTACTCAAGCAGTATCAAATGCAGTGGTATGTACGCCGCAAAATTGAAAATGTTAGTTCCATTTAATTTTGAAGATTTGTTCAAGGGAAAGTGAAACTGTGAGCACTTTGGAGCGCTTCCTGTTAACACACTATGTAACTTTCCAGGTGAACTGCATCAGCGCACATTCCTGCAGCCCTTTTCCTCTGTGCTGCTCTGCGGCCTGTGGCTACACTCATGACAGATTGTCACACCATGATGGAACTGGAGTGGGGCCACCGGCGAGTAGTGGTTAGAGGTCCATACCTGAGCTTCAAACTCCAGACGTTTGACAACTGAGGAGAGAACAGGTTCCCTATAACTGTAAAGTTAGAGAAGTGGAGGAACAGAGAGTAGTGGAAGAAAGTCTAATTCTATATTTATGCTATAAAAAATAGAATTTGAGCTGTTTTGGTATAAGTGGTATCGTGTTAAGTCTTTAACTAAGTCTTTGCCCCTGATTAAAAACACATTCATTTAGTCACATAAAACAATATTTTCACTTATTTCTTCCTTAGCTCTCCCTCTGAAGCAGTTTAAAAGTATTTTAACTCACCGCACTGAATGTTGTGGATATGCAATAAGGAGCTTTTGGATTATGAGCATAAAAAAAATGACCTAGATACTATCATCTACTACCATCCTACTGTGTCATTGACAGAAATGAGCCAGTGATCTACATCATTTGTGAGGACATGAGTCAAAATCAAAGAGGACACTGCCATTCTGTAAGATCCCTGCATCCCTGCAAAAGTCAGTATCATCTGAGTGGAATTGAATTAACAATTTCCCCAGCTGATTTGGTCTTTTAAAACCCTCATTACGCAGAAGCATTGTATATATTATCGAATCCCTTAGAGGAATATGGAATGAGGAGTCTATGTTCATCCTATCATCACCAAGTTGTAATATTATAATCAATTAGCATGGATGAACTAATTGTCCAATCTCTCACTTGCTAATTAACCCTAGAAATATAAATGGGACAAACTAATGCGCCATTTTAAAAAGGGGATACACAAATTGAGCTCATGCTTTAGTTAACGTAGTTGATTTCTTCAGCGGGTCGTCAATATGTATGAGCTACATCAAAGAGCAGAGATAGAAATGGGGCCCTCACAAAGGCGGAACACATTTCAGATCCAGAATATGCAAATGCATTGGTTCTTGTTGAACTTTGTGTTTGCATAACATCGGCTGACATAGTCTGAGAGAGTTTTTTTGTGCCACTTGTGTACAGACTACAGAGCACTTTGTCCTTTGGGATATTTTATTTTAAAAGGCACACTAGTAACTCTCTGCATAAATACATTGAATTTCAATACATTTGGTAACAGTTATTATTTCCAAATTGCCTTAGCCAAATGCGTCTGGAATTACATAATCTTATATAGGGTAGACTGTGTGTTTCACTCTAATCAGTCTTTATCATTCAATCATATGAATGTCACACTGTGTTACTGCACCGGTGTACATGTCACACTGCATTTTTACATTTTGGCCAGATGAAAGGGCATCAGCACCAGTCCAATACTATTATTTGGAGCATAGCAACAGTCCAGAATGAATACAGATAACAATCAAATGCTGAATGAGACAGTTGAGGAGAAAGCTGAACATAACTGAGATGTTGTTTGCTTGTGTTACTGTACACTAAGTTTCCAGGGAGTTCCCTCAACTGGCTTATGAATCACAAAGAGAAACCAAGAAACAAAGAGCCTACTGTACACTCAGCTAATGATTTAAAGTCTTTAAGCTTAAACACAACAAAGTATGATAAACTCAGATATTAAACTGATTTTAGAACCGCTGCACCATCAATATAAAATAAGCATTTATTCATTGCATAGACACAGCAGCACACCATGGTGTGTAAAGAATAAATTTCATACTCATATGAGACTGCTTTTGTTTATTGTATGAGTTCAGGATAAGAAATTGGCTAAAAAATGGCAGCCAACTTTTTTGTTTTTACTCTTTTGTCCTTTGTTCTGTGCTGTTGTCAAATTTGAAATTTAATTCTATTTTTCACCTGACTCCATCTGTAGAAAAGATATCCTGCATTCTCCTTTAATATTCACTGGTTGTTAATTATTAAAGGTATGTATTTGAATTATAAATATACTAGTTATACAGAAGTAGGCAAAGCAGGCATATAGCCCCAGGCTAAATTCTTCCATTACCCATTATTTTCCAGCCTGCCGTCTCCATATGCCTGCCTCCTATTCCTATGTCATCTCCAAAAACAGTGAGGCATTCCTTTGTACTTACCTACCCCTCCCCACTTTGGCCACACAAAAAAAAATCACCCCCTCCATACATATGGGTGCTGCCTCCTTGAAGTAGGATGTCACACTTGTCTTAAATATAATGAATCACTATCTTCAAGGCATCCCTGGATCCCAAACACTCCCCACAGAAACCTGCCTAGTCCTCCCCCGTTTCCAGCCTTCCTACATGTCACAAATCATCCGTTGTGGAGGGCTCTCCACTAAATCATTAACATTGTCAGAAATGACTGGGCCAAGAACGGAAAGAGCCCAGAGATGCAGCAGCGGTATACGTATGTGTGATGGGAATATAGAATGGTAAACAAAGAGACACAGCCTTATACTCGCTCTTCCCTTTTCCTCACCATTCCCCTTTGCTTCCCCTTTGCTTTTTTTTTTATTTTATTTTCCCCCTCCTCCATGGGATTTCTGAACAACAAGAAAGAAGTACAGTGTGTGGAAAGTAAAGAAACTGTCAAAGAAGTTTAACAACTCACATGAAATTCTTAACCTCTATTCTCTAAACTGTTCTTTCTCTCTTTTTCCTGAGAGTTTTCCTAAAAGCCCTTCATTATTAACATGGTACTGGGAAGAATTGTGGTGTGCAATATATGAGATTATGTCTCTGGGCCATTTCGATAACAGGTATTTATGGCTCTACTGTTGAGAGGATAATCAAAAATATGACTTTTTTCCTCACTTGGGTTGGTTATAACTAACATCTATTTTTACCTATTGGCTGCGGTGGCTTTGTTGTCACAGAATGATAATGCTCCTGTCATACAGTATTATAGTTTCTTCCATATATGTAGCTTGCCACTTGAGATGCAAGCGCCTCATGTGATGCTACTTATCAGGCTATTTCCATTTAATGCTATAGCCACACTTATATCTTACGCATACACTCCTACCTATGCTATCATCCATCAAAAGGATTACTAATTTTCTTTCAATTTCCGTAGCTCTCTTAAGAATCTAAAGGATGATTGATAATGGATGAAGGAAAAGCACAGTGGTACTGTTTTTAACCTTGCTCAAGTCATTAATCCGCTTTATACCCATGAAGGTAGTAAAGGAGACAATGAATTAGTCATTAAAGCACAGGTCAGTTTATTAGAATTCCTGATTGAACTGTAAAACGGCTTCTCCCAGGCTGCCGGGCGGACGGAGGAATCTGCAAAACCAGGGAGAAAAAAGGAGCTGAGAGAAGCAGAGAGAGAAATTCCTGCACGAGTGCGTTTTCTCTTGAAGAAAATGACAGAGAGGTAGCCATCGTTCACCTGACAAAATAACACCTAATTAGTGCACTACTGTATATCTCTACGTAGTCTGAAAATATTTACGTGTCAAAGATCATGTGAAAATGATCAAAGCACAGATTTGATACTGGCTTGATGGATGAGGTCACACACACACATGCTAGCACACACACAAACAAAAAATCTTGTACTGACCATTTACATGGTTGAACTTGGTGTCCTCCTCCCTGTCTGTTACCAAGCAATGTCGCTGATGAGAGCGCTGGCTTATGTTTGTCACCATTTATTAAGTAATGTGGTTGTTGGCACCGCTCCACAGGAAAAGTTCAGAGGGCCTTGGATGTTTGCTGCTCCCTAAAACAGAGTAATGATCTAATGACTGGGAAGGGGGTCAGGCAGGGACCCGGCTGAGAGGATGTAATGGATAGGATCAAACCAAAACACGCCACAGCGTTGGCACTGTCAAACAATGGATTCAGTCTGTTGTGGGGTATGTGGGCACACAAAGTTTGAGCTAATGACATGTGGCTATTCCAGAAAGTCTTCGCAATAACATAACCGCTTCGATTTTCTGTTTGAAAGTGTAATAATAAATGCAAAATAACGATCAATACCTTTGTTTTTCAAATCTGTATCTATTACTGTGTTGTTAGGATACATATACAAGCATTACACTTAAGAGTTGGAGCATGTAAACACCACATTCCATTCCCAATAGCCTGGATAGGTTCATATCCCAATTATGAGAAACTCAAATATGACAGCTGGGATATGCCATTATTAGCCAGCAGTCTGACGCATGTAAACATCTTATTCCATTTAATGATGATTTTGTGGCCTGTGCACGCTCTGTTTCTATGGCAGCATACGGAATATTCTGTTTATTTATGTAAACAAGAGTATTTGTGAATGGGATATGAAAATCCATATAAACAGCCTATCCTGAATACAACCTAAACAGGGATAGCTTGTACCCAGAATACTCTATGCATCTAAACGCAAAGTTATCACCAAACATGACCTACGCCATGTAAGACAGGGTTTACATTTTTTGGAAAATATTTATTTTAACTCCTGCTGGAATCGACACGTCAGAGTCGTGTGTCCAACATTGTTTTGAAACCACGACCAGAGGCCTTTGATGGACTGATTGCATCATGTCATGTTAACCAGGAAGGCCACTTATCACACTGATGGACTTCAGAGGGACTGGCACAAAGTGGGGTTCTCGTCTTAAAGGGACCCAAACAAGGCATGTGGATGTTTTGTCTATACCATGAGAATCCAAATGAGTCAATTTAGGGAAAGCTTGAAACGTCCACACCAGGTGCTTTGTGCATGTGGACGCGCGGCCTTGACTTTCACTGTGGTGATTTCTTGTTTACAATCATGTCTACAGACTGTCATCCCAGTCTGTCTCACTCCCTAACTAAATGGAACTTTCATTTCCTGGTTTGTAAATGAGTCTCTCCCTCTGCTTTTGTTTGATATTTATTTATTCAGTTTATGTGACAGGAACAATGCACATTAATCAACATCTCAGCTTTCACATCACTGTAAAAGTGTCAGAGTCTCTCTCTCTGTCTCTGTCTCTCTCTCTCTCTCCCTCCCTCCCTCCCTCCCTCTTTGCCTTCTCCAACTCCTCCTCTCCCTCTCCCTCTCTCCCAGTGTTGTAGCCTCAGCGTAACTCCAATCAGCCAATCAGCACCATAACTCTAATGAGTGAAATTGCTTATGAGGGGAATCTGTTTCCGATGGTGGGCCCGATGATTAATGTGCTCTGACAACATGTCTTTCCTCGAGGAGCTTTGCTCGGCTGTGGCAGCTGTGTGACGCAACCTCCTCAGAGATGGCCCCCTCTTTCTCTGAGAGACTGACATCCCAAAGGGAACGGGATAAACTGGAGATGTTTTGGAGGATCCGCCAAGGAAATCATGGAAGTCCAAGGTTTTCACGCTTCAACTCAACATTGAATACTTGCGATAATGATCAAATTTTATATACAGTCCTTATCTTACATTTCTCAAAGTGTCGATATGCCAATGTGTCCTAGTAAAAAGTGATGTATAAGTTACAGGAGACCGGTCGCTGTTGTTGGCGCATACTATTACAGCGCATATTGTTTCATATGAGGAGAATCTGGCGACTGGATTTCACCTCTTGCCTCAGCTGTTCATTTGTGTCCATTTCATCATGGGTGTAGATTTCATCAGGGTCCTGTTAATGCTGAGAGATTGCCCATAACTAAAGGCCATTTATGAATGTCTTATTAATGGTACATGAAATTAGTCATTGTTTGAACAATTGTTTTAAACAAGTAAGATGATAGCACTGACAATCAGACCCCTATATTAACTGCATAGGGCCTGGTGTTCAAAAAGTTACTTTTCACCATATATCATTTGTAATAAAAGTGTCTTGGAGATGTATGAATCCTTTTGTGTTGTAACTATTGTGTCTTGGCTGTATAGTGTATGATGAGTCTAGATTAAGGGACTATTCATCTCCATACTTCACACCTCAAGAGAATTTCTTATCTACCATAACCATTCAGTAAATTACATTACAGAGAGTCTGAAACACTTATCCTTGGTTTGCAAGGCCCTAATATAACATGCACCATTATCAAAGAATTTCTACCTAACGACCCAACTAACCCGAACACTCCTTTCCTCATTCCAAGCCTGCAGATGAGATGAGACCTCACTGAGCCAATGAGCTTCAACAAAACTGACTTGATTGCCAGGGCTTTAGCGTCAATGATCCTAGAATAACATGGAGCATATTGTACCATCAGCGAAGGGCTGCATGGCCAGACCTGCTCCAGCTTAACAGGCTCTCAGATGCCCGAGCTCAATGAGGGAAGTAATGACATTCTCATGATCCAGCAATACAGGTGAGCAGGTAGCCATATGGACAGAGGGAGAATGAGGAGCGGCAGAAAACTGCAGAGCAGAACAAGTGGACATGTTATGTAAAATTACACCATCATTAGGAATAATGGAGGTAATATGATCCTAGTTTGGTGTGGAAGACAAAAATTTGACTAAAAAGGATAAAGTGTAAAAGATTTTATAACAATCTTCTATGTGGGAAATGTACAATGCATATTATGAATGTATAGTTAATTCATTCTTTCATTCATTCATTAATTTTCTCTACCCTTTTAATCTTTTTTTAGGATCACAGTGTGACTGTACAGTAAAAACATGAATGTAAAGTTAAAAAGCAAAATGTGGCATCATGTTTAGATCACGAGTGACTAATGCTAAGTGACTAACAACTATGACTGTGCTTTGGCATTCAGTCTGAGGCGTATGAGCTTGCAAGTGATTCACTGTCAAAGTGAGACCGCTGACGTTGCCCTGCATCCCAGTCAATATTTTGAGTGGAGCTGCAATACTTTCCACAACTCTGTAAGAAGTGGTTTGACATTCCCACTAATTGCGTGTGACTTTATCAAGCATAAAAAATCTATTTTTGGTAATTGATTGGTAACTGTAAAGAAACCTCATCAGCCTGTTTCTGCCAGATGCCACATTTGGGGGAATGACAGTGAAAGAAAAAAAGCTCATTTTGATTATTAAGATATAATTGTCTGCAAAACAAAGAGCAGTCAAAGTGCAGTATGTATTTATTTAAAATTTTCCACAAGTTTTTAACCACAACATATGTCATTTGTCACATGGTGGCCTCTGTGATGTGAGTGAAGTGGGAGAATCACATGTGGCTATATTCAAGATTCAGATTAAAAAAACTTTATCATCTATCATATGACAGAAAACTGTCTGTGGCATAGGCTCATAAAAAACACATCACAGAATAAAAACACAAAATACACATGCACATGCACACACACACACACACACACACACACATACACACTGTAAAAAAAACCAGCTTAAAATGGCATGTACAACAGACAGACAGGTTTTGGGATATTTGTGGTGTGTGTGTGTATGCATTGTGTTTATATATAAGTGCATGTGTGCAGGCATACTGTACATGCATGCTTGCATGTGTATATGTGTGTACACGCGTGCTTGTCTATGCATCCATGTGCGGTTCTTATGTTGTGTCAGTATAGGAGTGTGGGAAGCGCATGCATTTGTACCTGGGTTGACGCTGATGGCGACGGTACAAAAGAAAGGTAGCATTATCATTGCTTTACATATCTGCCTGTCTACTAGCTCCACTCATAAGCTTAGTCCCTGTCGCTAACCGTCTTGGGAGTTCAGATAATGTTCCTTCGCTGGCAGAAGACAGGTTGATGGCTGTCAGGGACGGAAACAGAATAAATGACAGGGTTTCAACGGGGCGCCTCTAAGGCGCATTAGGGACCTCAGGATCCCCAGCCCCAAACACGGGATGAAGAATTATTTTGTCACAAAGGCACAGGGTCGCCCATCACTGTCTAATGCATGCCTTGATTAATCGTAGGAATGGATCAACATTATGTCCTATTCGGGGTGATGCTTAATTGCCTCCGCTATCCAACTCATCCATTGCCCTAATGATTGTGCGTCTGCTTCCTTGGACACATGGTTAGCCTGGTGGACCGTAGCTTAGCAGGACGAGACCCCCTTAAACATCGCCACCCGCTGAGAGCTTACCCCCTCCAGACCCCTTCACTTCCCCCCAACCGTGAATATGTGGATAAATGGAGCTAGCTTCATCGCCCATAGCCCTGTGTTTATATCCACAGCAGAATGTCTGCAAGTGTTAATGTATGTAGATTTCATTTCTGATGAGTGATTATTTGACTGCTCATTTTGCCTGAGATTTATGGCACTCTCTCTATCTCCTGACTGCAGTGCCACTCTTATCTTTAATAAAAGAGATGAGGACATTAATCAGGTTTTGTTGGCGGCCCTGACTAAGACATTAAATGTATTGTATGGGGGTAAGTAAACACGCTTCACATCCTTCTCCCTCACATGCGAGAGAGGGAGAGAGAGAGAGAGAGAGAGAGAGAGAGAGAGAGAGAGAATGGGAAGGAGGGAGAGGGATAGAAAGAAGGGAGTGGGGAAAAAAACCCCTCATTATATTTATCATAATTTCACATCTGCTGTTTTTGAAGCAATGTACCATGAGCCCATAAAGTGTATTACAACTGTGCATAAATTCAACTGATTTGTGGCTGGAGTAGCTAATTCCTTGAGTACATTTTAGAAAAACAAGCACTGAGCCCTGAAATTGCAATTCCATAAAGGCTTTAAATTACTGAGTACAGAATCAAGAACTTGCCTGATGTGCCGCGCATGGTGACCGTGTTATAGCGAGCGGCGGTGCTCCCCGAGATAGAGTCAATAAAACCTGAGATGAGTGAGCCATATACTCAAACAAAATTAAGGAAGGGGAGATGGGCTGGCTACGTGATGAGGGGGAGTGACTAACCCACCCCTGCATCTCATTTTACCCTTTTAACCATGAGGATGCCTTTGAGAGGACGCATTCTCTCGCTTTTTTTATTCCATTTTTTTTTTCCAGTGTCTGTCTCTCTCTTCTTCTTTTATCTGCATCTCTGACTCCCATCCAGTCATCCCTCCATCCCTGTGGAGGAGTTAGTGGATGGATGCCAACGCTGCATGCCAAGCCTCCTCATTCAGAAACAGTTAAAGTGATATGAATCTCATCATTAGGAGAAAGGGGAGGATGTGTACTGTAGAATACTCCCTGGCACAGTCAGACACACACACACACACTCATGCATGAAAACACATAGACACAAGAGGGACACACCAATCCGCACCTGCCTAATGGCACACCTACAGTATATGCATGTCCACACACACACACATGCACAGCGTCCATCCATTCATTTTCCATACATGTTTATTCCTATTCAGCGTTACAGGGGGTCTGGAAGGTATCCCAGCATGCTTTGTGCAGAAGGCAGGGAAAAATGACCAGTCCATCACCTATGGGCAATTTAGACTCTCCAAATCACCTGACCTGCATGTCTTTGGACTGCAGGAGGATATTCACGCAAACATGGGTAAAACATACAAACTCCACATATAAAACAACTAAGGTCAAGATTCAGACATAGGACCTTCTTGCTGTGAGACAACAGTACTAACTACTGAGCCACTGTGTCACCCTGCACAGCCTCCACCTCCCTACAAAACACCTGCTATGTATGTGACGCCATTTGTCCCGAAGAGGGAATGATGGCGACGATTGCTCCACAAATCATCAAAGCTTGAACTCTTTACATTTGATACAAAACTTTATTTTGTTATCACACATAATTCAGGTGTTTCACATTGGCTCAGACCATATTAATATTTCATGTCATTCTTCCCAACCACTCACCCTTCCCTCATGCATGCTCTTCCCTATCACCTCCTCCATCCTCTTTCACTCACTCTCTCTCTCTCTCTCTCTCTCTCTCTGTCTCTCTATCTGTCTCTCTCTCTCTCTCTCACCTCCCTGCTTGCTTCCTCCTCTATCTGGAGTCATTTGGGATCAGCTTGAACAAGATTTTCATATCAGGTAAATGAATATCTTTATCACTGAGGCAGGAGCCGGGATGCTCAGGGAGCTGGAGAGAATAATCACACAGAGCAAACAGTCTTGGGGAAACAGAGAGCCACTCAGTAATAACAACCTCTCTCAGTCTCCCACACTACGCTCTGTGTACATCTAAATAGCCTGCTTACCGCAGGAGATGCTGCGGGATGAATGGCCTGGCTGTGGTTTAGCACTGACCTTTGACCCTTGGTGAGCCCGTAGGAAAAGAATGAAAGGATATGGAGGTGATAAGGATTTTGCCCGAATAGCAAATAACTAAGTGTTTTGATAAGGACTGACAAGTGTTTGTCAACTGGATACTTTTTTCTTATTTTCTTTTCTTTAATTCTGTGTTAAATATTTTGCCTGTATGCAGAGATGTATGTAAAATATAAGGTTGATCTGCATGAAAAGTAACGTAAATTGAGTCTGTGTTTAAGAGATGAGGTGTTACCTTACAGACAGACTTAAGACAAACAGCATATTAATAACATTTATGTGTGCATATCAATAAAATCGAAGTCGAAGGCCACCTCACAGGTTGGGTAAGTTAACATAAACACTATAACATCAACACTGAGATACTAAAATAACTTTATGTCACTGACTTGTAATGTTGGTAAGCGTGACGGAGGTTTTATGAATGAACAGAGAAAATCTGTTGTTTTTTTCTTCAGTAAACTAAATGTTTCACTTGTTTGTTGCAGTTTCATTAAGCTGTAAGAAGAATTAGGCACAACTAATTCTTTTCTCATGCGGTGTGTAAAACAAAAAGGACCCATCTCACTTTATTACAATGCCCAATAATGGTTGATTTAATGGCTATAAAACGTGTTCATTAGAAGGTTATAGTTAAGAAATATTGAAAGTATACCTAAAAGTGTCACTTTTATTGTGAACGAACAGGATAATATAATCTAAAAAGGGTGTGATTATATTCAAGTCTTGTCCTCCAGCATTATCTTGGAGCTCATAAAGAGATGAAATTTAATATGATGCTTTCAGTCAGTTTAATTGAATTTTAATTGCCACTTTGGACAGAAGGTTTAGATCTGATCAATAAAATATTAAAGATTTGGCGCTTTGACGTGGAACGGTCTCCCTGTCGCCGAGGCGCAGTGCATCCTGGGACGGCGGGTATTAAAATGTCTGTTTATGAGCTGATGTAGCTGAGCCAATACCTTGCTGTTTTCCACAGTGTTTCCACAGAATGCAGTGGATAAATAACACAAGGCGAACAAGCTGGGATTCCATTAATTACACTGGTGTGGAAGAGTGGTCGGTCACCTTCAGAGGAAGGCCTTTAATGTGCCAGAGCTATAAATATTTTGAAATGTCACACCTTGGGAAGACAGCATCAGGCCAGAGCCGGGGCGATAAATCAGAGGCTGAGAAAGACCAGGAAAGAAAAGATGGCTCTTTGGTATTTTAGAAATAATTACTAATACAAAAAGGGTAATGAATGAAGCTATAAATTACATGAAAACGGACCATTAGGAGAGGATTAGTTTATAAAACTCGTTGCTGGTCCTTGAAAATTACCCTCTCAGAATATTGCCTATCTTACTCCATCCATAACTCATGGAAATAAAAAACATGTATGCATAATATCACTAACTCTGTTGATTAATGCTAAATTAATTGATTTTGTTCTACTGCTTTGGAATGGGAATATTGTTCCTGTAAAGAAACCAAATTCATGACAATTCTCTCTTACCAATATGAAGATGCCAATTTAACACAAACTCTCATCATTAACTGACTCCTGATCGTTAGTTTATGTTATGAACAGGATTTGTGCTCGTGGTAGTTCCCAATAAATTCCCAATAAATCCCTATACAATTCTGATATCAAACAAAGCAGGCTTACTTTTGTCCCAGGAAGAGCAGGTGTGTCCAGGACAGAGACCCATGGGCTATATGTATCTGGGCCAGTCAGCGTCCACCACCAGCACCACCACTACCACATATAGTTATAAATCTGAGAGAGCCTTGGTTAGGCTGCTGCACGGATGGGAGGAATTTATCCTCCATCCCTATGGAGAGGGCCTGGGAGAGAGAAATGACATGGCCCATCCTCTAAGGCTCATAAAAGTCTAAATTAAATATCAAATGGAACCACTGATGGATAGCGTCCCCTCCATGGATCCCCAGCGCCGCCTCAGCCTCCACTCCCTGACACGACAGGTGCTGCTCACATGACTGGAGAGCCAGACAACTTTGTTAGCAGGATTGTTCCTGGTTCAGCATAAAGCCGCTGTATACAAAATGATGAAGCCAAGTAAGTGAACGTAACAAGGCACCATTATTCCTCTCTGGTTCCTGGCATAGCTAGATCCTCCCTTCCTTTCAAAGGATTCTTAAATATTACACAGTGCGTGTACGACTGAATAAGGGTGTTTCTTCTGACGACTTAAAAGTGCAATTTGTCACATATCTGAATTACAGAATATGTGACTCTCCGAATCCATATTTATAAACTCGTGATTCCCCTATCCTCAGCAGAAGAACACTGCCAAAGATTGCTGTCAGGCGGGAACACTGCATTGGGAGATAGTACTAATGCCAACTCCGCCACAATGGCTGGCGCTATCGCCGGGCTAAAACTGTACATTATGAATCATCAGTTGTCGCCCTGCTTTGTATTATCCCTCGAGAAAATCCCAATCTGGGCTTGAGCCCCCGGCTGATGGACACCCCATTATTCACCCGCGCTACTTCAGCTCTCAGACAGGAGTGGGGATAGGCAGTAAAACGACGCCTTAAGATTAATCCTCCGCTCTTTCTCCTGCGCTGCTTCCGAATCAGAATGAAATAGAACATTCCCTTCCCTTAATCAAAAAGTTTTTATCATCCCCCCCCCCCCACAACTCGGGAAGTGGGGATAATGCTCGTTCTTTCGCTCGTCCTGTGAATTGACATTGGGGAGGGTGGTGAGAGGGATCTGCTCTTGCTGCTTTTTGTTCTGTAACAAGTGAGAACAATTTAGAGGAGCCAGTGGTCGTCGATCAATACATGTATTATCTCCAATATGGAAAGCTATCTTGATGCACCACACAAGCCTTAATAATAGGGTTAGGAGCCCCTACAAAGCCTCCGCACCACCCACATCATGGAATGGCCTTGAAAATTAAGATAATAACACAGTGAAAGTCAAACAGAGCAGAAGTTCATGGTGCTGCTGTGGAATACAGGGGAATACAAAGTCAGTGATGCAGGTTTTCTTTTAAATCCAAACCTTGTGTCTGAAGTTACCCTCTAACACTACATAAGAAGTGCACTCGTAGCTAATTATATTAACCAAGTAGATACTTCACAGCACTTTTCTTCTTCCTCTTCCTCATAGCGCAGTTTTTGGTCTCTATTAAGGGGCAGAGGATGTGCGGCGTGAGGTGAGATGTGATTTGGTTCTCAGCGAGGTCACAGGTATCAGGTGAGCTGTGAAGTCGTGGTAGGAGTCACCTGAGTCCCGGTTCACACAGCCAGCCTCGCCTCAGCCTCGCTGCCGCCGTGCCTCAGCCCGCGCATCACTTAGCAGAGGGGTGTGAATTTGTTTTCACCCAGGCGTTAATGAACTGTGGGCTTTGTGGGCTTAATGAGAGTGTGTTTCTATTGAGCAAGGTACCTGGGAGGATAATGAGAGTTCACAATTCCGAAAGTTCTCTCTGCCCACAGTTTTCGGAGGCGTTTTTAACGAAGGGCCGCGACGGCTACCGCTGCGGTTCATCTCTGACCTGCCAAATCGGTGGCATGAGGAAACAAGACTCCGGGAGTATTCGTCATACATCAAGAACATGCAGTTTTGTGCCACAGCTCCTGGCTTCCAGCCAAGTCCAAAGCAGCTCATTGTACAGCAGCCAAAAGACAAAGGCAGCTCCCCCTCCGCTCTGCCGGAGCAGTGTGTGGAGGTGTGGGTGGTTATGCAGATCACTAATTGTACAGGCCACCGGGGGAAGAGAGCGGCATGGCAGCCTTTCTGCAAGACATGCCGAGGGAGGGGAGGGAAGAACCGGTGTGAGTCCCCCCCCCCCCATCCCTCCCTTCTCTCTCTCTTTTTCTCTCTCCCTCTCTCTCTCTCCTCTCTCTTTCTCCTTCTTTTTCACTCTCTCTACCCTAAATTGGCAGCTGGCAGGCAAATGAATGCGGTGTGAAGTGAGCCCACAGAAGTGCAGGGTCCTGCTGTTCAGGCAACAAAGGAGCTCCGTGCGAGACATCTGCTGTTCAGTTATCAGAATACATTTAGTCACGTGCCTCCCTTCCCTCTCTCTTTCTCCATCCCTCTTCCACCACAGCCCCGCGACATCCATTCTGTCAACTGAGAGCCGAGGCTTTCTTTCTCCCCACTTCTCTTCAACGGCATTCTTCTTAAGATCACCCCCCCCTACACACACACTCCACCCCCACCCCCCCATCCCTTTCTCATTCTCTCATTTGCCACCGTAATCCCTCTCTCCACCTCTTCTTTTGCTGCCTTTATTTAAACAGTTTAAGTCTGGCAGATAACCCTAGAGTGCTTCCTATCTGGTCCTAAATGCGTGAACCCTGTGTGAATGATCACAAGACGGCCTGAGGAAACGGCAGGCTGAATCTTAATGAGCCAGGCTCGCACAGGCAAAAGTAAATTGAGCTTACCACCATGATAAATTAACCTAATGAATGCAATTGTTTTGTGGCACGCTAGCTTGGGCTGGAGCCAGATGGTCGATACTTAGCACAGAGTTTTGTGCTTCCTTTTCGTTCTTTCTTTCGTTCTTTCTGAAAAAATAACCTCTTTCTGCCTACAGAGGTCAAAAGTTTTAAGACAAAATCATATTCTAAATGTTTTTTTGTTTTTTTTGCACAATTTTTGTTCTTTTCTGTGAAAACCTAAACTGGCATTTAGATTATCTCTCAATTTAATGCCTCCAAATCAGTTTGCAATGGATATAGGCCTGCCAGTAAGCATCCTTGCGGGGCCTCGGACCCGGGGCTTGCTGCTGAGTAAAACAAGCAACTGTGGAGACGTGATAGGGGTCTGCAGAGGAGACGGCGGTGTGTATTTCTCCCCGTTTCCTGTCCTAACTCACGATATCTAGTGTTTACTTTAACACTTAATCCCTGTAAAGTGTGTCATTTGGTTTGCACGCTCTTCACTCTCCACTTCGTCCTCCATCCTCTCCCAGTGGTGCAGGCTAGCATGAAGGTTGCACATCCAGGAAGGGACAAACCCCCTCCTGTACTGCGTGTAAACGAGATGACTTCCTCTGGGCAGGTGGCACATATCCAGATGTTCTCTGGATTTCCTCTGTGTGTGTGTGTGTGTGTGTGTGTGTGTGTGTGTGTGTGTGTGTGAGGGTGTGTGTGTGTCTACTTATGTGTATACGTGCATGTATTGGTTGACACCCCGAGCTGGTGACCTCTCTGCCTCTCCCCACAATATCACCACTGGAGCAGTTTACACCGTAATGACTTGTATCGCCCGAGGCCCCGCCACATCTGTGGCTCCCTTCCTCCATCTCTGTTTCTCTCTCTGTCTCTGTCTTTCTGTCTCTCTGTCTCTCTAGCTCTCTCTCACGCACCTCACCCTGTCTGCATTTCTCTTGCTAATCCCTCATTCTCCCCAGTATATTCACTCTCATATCGGACTCTGCCTTGTTTAGTCTGTCATATTCTTTCTCCATCGCTTCTTCCTTAACCAACTGCTTTCTCTCTTTGGTCCATAGCGCTGCCACCAGAGAGGAAATCGTAACGTTCACTTTGCAAAGACTGAATGCATGTCTAACATGACACCTATCAGCCATAATAAACAAACACGTCATTCAATGTCAGCAAGCTTGAGAAGGTAGTCGCAGTCCCTCATTGGAACGGCCCAGTGTCCATGAGCGTTGTGGCGAGAGATAAAGCACGGGTAGCTCTGGCAGCATTGTGTGAGTTTAATGTCACACGGAGTGACGTGCGTTCCACCAACAACAACTCAGCTCATTACCCACTCAGGAGGGGAGGAGGGAGGGAGGGAAAAAGGTGCGACCAAAATATGACCATGTGCTGACCAGGCATTCTGTCCCATTCCCCCCCCGGCTGTATATGGAGAGCAATGACCTCTCACTCAGACAGCGCGACGTTCGATCGATCATACGTGACAATTGTGACATTGCATGCATCCTAGATATGCATCTCCATGGTGTCAACTTATCAGTCAAACTATCTCACAGCCAGGACATACATATCACATTACATGTTCAGCCGCTCTAGGATTCCAGCAGGAGCGATGCGTGCGTTTTGCCTCGGATTCTTCCGCTTGCACACAAGGTAAACTGTGCCTCTGTGAATGTGGTGAGGTGTCGATGGCTGTTTCACCTTTACAAGCGGCAGGGTAGGTTATTGCTGACATGCCCCTTGAAATCTAAAACACATAAACAAATAACCGAGTTCATCATTATAACACAGAGCGCCTATTCTTACCAGAGATGCACTGTATTTATGAAAATATTCCACAGCCAGTTCTGAGGTACAGTACCCATCTGGATTCACACACACACACACATACACACACACACTCCCCTCACCACACACAGTGTGTCTTGTTTTCAGGTTCATTAAGCCCCAGTGTTACCCAGAGTGGCTGACAGGATGAGGAACAGTGCAGAAATCTCCCCCTGCAGGTATCCATTCACATTATCATTGGGAAAAAGCCTCTCTCGTCAGTGCCCTTGTTACGGCTCGAGGGGGGACCACTAATTAGAGAGACAAGAACTGCTTGAGAATAAGTCCATTATACCCATGTGGACCCAAAAGCTTAAAATACCTGGAATATCAGCAAACTCCCTGCATCCCCTCCAATCACTCCCTTTCTGCCGAGGGCATCTTTTAAACCGGGAAAAATAGAGAAAGAGACATAGAGCTAGACAGAAATGAAGGACAGAAACTGTCAGCTATTTGAAAGGCTTTATGAAAATTATCTTCCAATTAGAAGCGATGATCAAATCACGCACGAGCCCTGCTCCTGAGGCCTGGCTGATTTCTCTTTCTCTCCTTCTCTTTCTCTCTCTTCCCCGATCTATCTCTTTCTCTCCATCTCTCACTGTGTGTGTGTGTGTGTGTGTGTGTGTGTGAGTGTGTGATTGTGTGTACGTGTGTGTGTGTGTGTGTGTGGTGTAACCGCAGCTCAAACGAACTCATGAGAGAAAATTTGGTTAGTTTTCTCATCACTGGTAATTATACTAATAGATCGGAAATGCCTCTTTCAAAGTGCCTGAGCCATGTGAGGCACCTCATTAAAGTAATATCATTTTTGGCAGAATATGTATCAAACCTATTATCACCACTCATTCTCTGTTCTCCAGCCCTCATCTAGAAAAAAGGCAGAGGAGATACCGCTATGAAACTGCCCTGCAACAAACAGCATTTGCAGATAATTCTAAGAGTATTTGAACCTACTCGGAGCAGCAGATGAGTGGGGTTTGACAAATAGGACAGTACAATGAGTGCCAGAAAGTTCAGGCTATTTGAATCAGTCTCACTGTTGAGTCCATTCAGTATACTTGCCTCTAATTGACAACTTATCTGACACTATGTGAACTGTTGTGATGCAGTCAAACTCTACCAGCGCTCCAAGTAGGTTAAAGCAAATGCTAAGAATTATTTGCAAATACTGCTTGAACGTGGTTCACTATAAAATGCAGAATTTGTGCCTTTCCTGTGAACAACCTATTTCTTTCAAATGTTACATTCAGATTGATACTGTTTTAGACAACATTGCTCATCAACAATTACATCTCCTAACAGTATATTCACATGACCGTGAGAGTATGAGCAGAGGGAAGGAGAATACCAACTCATGAAGCACAGTCTATTACGTGTTGTGGACACGAATTATGTGAAAATTAGCACGAACTGGACACACTATTTTCACCTGTTTATCACGTGAAAAAGTTAACTAATGGTTCAGGCAAGTAAACAACTTTGGTTAAGGTTAGGGTTTGGTTTGCGTAACTACAACAATTTGGTTAAAGTTAGGGAAAGGCTATGGTCATGGTTGAATAAGAAAAATTTAAATTTCACTCACAGTATAAATCTGCTTGGTATGCGTTGGGAATCGAACCCGGGTCACTGGAGTTGAAAGCAAGTGTTTACACCAATCCACCACTCCAACCTCCAACACTATTTACTTACTTTCAATGTCAGACTACCTTGCTGTTCTCGGGTGAAAACCTTGTGTCTTCAAAATCTCAACTTTTTTGAAACTAAAAAAAGCAGCCTTGCTTTTAGCTTGACGGTCATGCATTTTTCAGCTTATCCAATGTGTTTTGAAAGGGTTTCATAAGCCTAAGGGGCCGTAGTACATTCTCAGCCCATAGAGGAGCATGTAATCCTTCAATTTAACTTTAAAACATGAAAATCTCCAAAATTGGAGTTACAAGGTTTTCACCAACAATGGCGACCTGTTTCTAGCCGTGCCTCCTTCACGTAATCCTTTCATGGTGGGAAAACGTATTTGTCTCACTTGTGTGCGCGGAGCACGTATTTGCATTTTAAGACATTATTATATTTCACGACATTTCAGGAGATCAGGCTGAACTCCTGCCACAATTGGCTGGAATTTGAATTTCAGTGCTAATGGAGCTGCTGATACCTTTTGCCACTATGTCTTGCAAGGTTAGGTTAAAATTACTTTGGAGAGCAGTGGACAAGCAAAGATGCTAATTGTAATATGTTCTTCCTATTCTTGTTAATAATTTTGTCCTTTAATTTTTGATATTGAGAACCAACAAAAGATCCATCAATTTGAATGTAAGCTCTAAGTAACCAGGTGAATTTGGACCAGATTTGCAGTATTTATGTGAGTTGATTTAACTGCTGGATAGGGTCCTCTGGTGAAACATGAGTCAGTTCCAGCATTTAACCTCACCATACTAATTTATGCTCCGTGGCATAGGGCACTTTATCATCCACTCTTTGGGGAGAGACAGTCATCTCATTAGCCAGGATTTAATGAAATGCAAGGATACACTTCTTAATTCCGGAGATGACTGAAACAAAAATGCGGTGTAAATCCTGAGCTCCTCCGTGACTGTATAAATTCTGCCAAGTGGAGGCAAGGAAATACAGGGAGGGAGTAAGCCAGCAGAGCCAAGTGGAGAGAGAGAGAGAGAGGGGAGGAGGCTTGGCTGCTTAGGTATACCTGTCTGGGCATGTGACTTCTTATTTGTGTTTTGTCTTGACTTGATTTGGAAGTCACACCAAACAAAGGAAACATATGAAATAAAGATATATTACTTATGCATTACAAAGCATTCTATATATTATGCATTGTCCAAAAACATCCAAAAAATTTAAGCAAAGTGAAATGTTGGGTGGTGTGAGTGTGCATATGTGTTGATGATGAAGGGGCATGAGGGGGGCAATAACAATTCAGTTCTCGAATGGAGATATATCAGTACTGACAGCAATGGGCCTGTGCATCTTAAACATCCTCTTGACTACTCTTACAAAGTCCCACAACTGTTCTAGCCTCAAGCCAACTAAGATATGTTAAATCCTTTTGAACGTACAGACAGTGGAGAGAGAAATTGGGCCAGACTGTCGACTGGTCTTGGCAAATGTACATGTTCATTTCCAGCTGGTGACTGCTGGGCCACCAGAGGAGGAACACACCAGCCCATCAGCAGTAGCACGACGCAGAACATTAACACCATAATTTACATAAAATTACTTACATACTGCTGTAGTAATTTAATTTGTTTGACCAGTACAGTGCAACTGCGAGGAATAGATTCACACAGGCACCACGAGGGAGCTCTGCTTACTCTTCCACATGGCTAATTCTTTCACACAATATTACACCAAAAAAAAAAAAAAGAAATTAACAATAGAGACGCTATAGGAACCTTGATTTCATTTACCAGCCCCATCTCCCAGATTCCCCGCCCAACACACATTAAGAAAAGGACAAACACACACACAACCACGCACATACGTATTCATACACAAGCACGTGCTTGTACAACGATAACATTCTGTCTGTTTGTCATATGCTAATAAGGACAATGTACATATTGAGCTACTTCAGCACATAATAGAGAATTACAATATGCTTTTTTTCAGGTACTCTTTGCCCCTTTGTTTGGATTTCATATTTTAGCAGTCCTTCATTGAGTGAATAGCTCCACATCTATACCAGGAGCTCCAAGCTCTTTTTGCAATGAGGAGGTGGACAAAATAATGGAAACATGAAATGAAAAAGGACTTTTAACTAAATCACAATAGCACAGATGAGATATATTCATTTGAATGTCAATTAGCAATATGTGACAGTTTTAAAAGAGGTCAGACAATTATCACTTTGATATGTACTTTGTATTTTCAAAACAACATGAGGCTGCAAAGAGGCCAAATAGTCAGTGCCTGAATTTCTGGTGCATCAGTCACAAAAACTGCAAAACTGTAGCAAGTGCTGCATGTATATATAGTCAATGCATAACCTGGTGTAAGGAGCACAAAACCTGGACCCTGAGCAAGGGAAAAAGTAATATGGCCAGATGATGTGCCATCTTTCACCCGTTTGCCTCCATCCAGACGGGTTTACATTTGGGGAAAGCCAAAGGATGCCTTCAACCCACAATGTCTGCTGCCATCTGTTCAACATGGTGCTGGATCTGTAACGGTATGAGCAGCCATGTTGTGGGAGTCATTAGGTCCAATAATTGCTCTGCAGGGTCAGATAACAGCCAAGGAATATGAAGCCAGTTTACAGGACCAGATGCACCCTATGGTGCCGACACTGTTCCCTCATTATGTTCCCATATTCCAAGATGAGAATGCCCCCATACACACTGCTAAACAAATTCAAGAGTAGTTTCGCGACCACCATGAAATCAAACTCCTTCCACGGTTTCCCAATCACCATTTCTAAACATCATTGAACCTTTATGGGAAGTTGAAGCACAGAGTGTGAAGTAGATTTCCAACTCCTTCATCCTTCAAAGAGCTGGAGGCGTTCCGTCTTCGAGAACGATCCAACATCCGACTCCACGCGGTTCAGGATTTGTATGACAGCACTCCAAGGAGGACCGGAGCTGTTCTGAAGGCAGACGGTAGCCCCACTCGTTTATATTCTTATATCTTTAGGTGTTTCCATTATTTTGTACAGCCCCTGTATGTCTAGGTAGAGGAGATGGAATTGCCAAAGTTTCATGTAGATTTTGCCACTCGCAGCAGTTTCTCCGATCGCTTTATTTATTCATAAAATCTGTTTAACGAGGTTCATTTCCCACCTGGCGATCAACATCCTGTCAGACACATGCTTCTGTCAACTCCCCTCTCCCTCTCCCTCTTTCTCTCTCTCTCTCTCTCAAATCACACACACAGCCACTTCTGTTTCTCCTCCTTTTCTTCTCCTCTTTCTGCATCTCTCACTATTTTCTCTTTCTCTCGTCCCATATTTTATCCCTTCCTCTTTGTCTTTCCCTAATCACTCTCTCAGCCTTTCTAACCATTTCACATAGGAACATAATATTAAAAAAATGAGGACGGAGTTAAAACACATTGCTGTGAAACACGGAAAAATAGGAGAAAGAATATGAAAGAATGCTCCTCAGCCTGTTTTCTCATTGGATTCTTTGAATTTAAGGGAGAATTACAGCAGCTCTTATTCTGCATCAGGCATGGCTGACCTGACAGGTGAGCTGTCACCTTGCTGTCTCCTAACGCCTTCCTGCCTGCCTGCCTGCCGTTAGCTTCACCAGTGCACCCCCCCCCCCCCACAACGTAAGACCCCGTCAGCATGACAGGAAAAAAAATACCCACCACCACTACCAGAGAAAAGAACTTAATGTCCTATTCACCCCTCCGCCCTGCGCCGTTTCGAAAATTGCTCAATCTTTTTTTCCCCCCCCTGTCCCTATGACATATTATTATACATTGTTTCTGAGGAAAAGCATTTTCTATTATTGCCATTAGAAATATGAAAGTTAAAAAAAAAAAAAAGAGAACGAGAGGAGAGAGCATGTGGGATGTAGTAGAACATTTGGGGGAGAGAGGTGAGGGTAAAAAGCGATTGAAAGGCTGTAATTATTTGAAATAGTCTGCTAATGTGTATTATCATGTCATTAAATGTAAATGAGATGGAGCTAAAAGACCCAACGTAGAGGACTTGTGGCTTGCCTGGAGAAAAAGAAAGGGGAGAAAAAAGAAAATCGGAGGTAAAAAAAAAAAAAAAAAGAAATGTCAAGGCTATGTTCATTCGTGGGGGCATAAACATTTAATAAGCAGGCCAACCTATGACAATGAACTAGAACATCCTCACATGCCGGGGTAACGCATTTACAAACGGCTACTGCAACTTACCAAACCTCTGAGCCTGCTGCTGACACGCAGATAAAGAGAGAGGCCGAATGGTGGGAGCGATTTAGTGGGAAGATCCTGATGCTGTCTGAAGTCGCGAAGACAATTGTCTTGACTGCGTGTGTGTGTGTGTGTGTGTGCGTGCGTGTGCATATGTGTTTACTCTTGCATTTGATCCCCGACGTGAGCGAGCATCATTCCACTCCAGCTGCTTAATAAGGCTGTCTGGGCCAGCAGCTCCTCATGGCCCCCAGCCCTGTTATCAGAAACATTAAGCTGAATATTAATGGCCTGGCCCGAGACGCATACCATTAAGCTTGGTTGGCCATTTCTCTCTGTCCTTCCCTACCACTGTACAGGAATTAATGAATCGTGGGTAAAACAGGGAACACAAAAGAAAGAGAGAGAGAGGGAGCGAGAGAGGGAGCAAGAGAAATTGGAGGCTTGGTCGGTGGCTATTTCTCAAAGGCGAAAGATAAATACAAGCAGAAATGTAGCACGTCATGTGTGGACAAAGGAGAAAGAGGAGAAAGAGAAAAAGAGCTTGGCGGCAACATATCTAAAAATAAACTCTTCTTACCCCGTCTGTCTTTATTTCTCTTTCTCCCACCGCATTAATATTACACCCATGGCAGACCTTTGTGTCTTGCTCAAAGAGAGAAACAGCGCAAAAATTACTATTTGATTATGATTTGTTCATCTATATTTCCTCTGGCTGAGCAGGCAAAGAGGTTTATGTTTGAAATGGAACAGAGAGAGAGGAAAGTACTTATTACTCCCTAAGTGCTGTGCTGTTGCAGCCTAAGCAAAGTGAGCTGTTAACGGATATAATTTGTGCAGAATAGCCAGAGGAGAGCTTTTGATATGCAGAAGAGCTGACCTCCGGACCGCCACTTTAATTGGGTTTTTAATTTTCCAGGCCATCTGACAATATCAAACATGATCCCTGAGCTTTGCCCCACTGATTGGAACCACCGTGACAAGAGGAGCCTGACGTTCTCCCCGCTTTTCACAGGAGGGAGGACAGCTCCGAGCGAAAGAAAAAGGGAAAAGGAGCAAGAAGAGGGAAAATAAAAGCACGGTTTATAGAGGCGAAAGGAGATTGGAGGGCTTGGGATGGAAATTTGCCTTAATAGTGAAGACCTGAGTGTAGTATTGTACGGGGCTGAGGCAGAGGCTGGGCTGTTGATGGGATACCACCCTCAGAGACAGGGAGGAAAAGTGCAGGCTGCTGAAATATAGGCTGTCACTTCTGACTAGCGACACCACACAAAAGACCAAACCAGACTTCACCACTTGGAGAGGTGCAGCAGTCGTATACAGTACACTAAAGAGACCAAGCCAGTTAATAGTATTAGACAGTAGCACTGTGAGAACTCGAAGGGTTTTGACAAATTTGACCATACAGCCATTTCGTCTCTGTGTTTGAAATAGGTAAAAAAAAAATCAACATCATTAGTAGAAATAAGTCTTTAATAGCCCATTGAGGTTTCTTATTATTTTACATGGGGTATTCATGCTTTGTTGAGACTCTGCTAGCAGATTCATATCCATGAGTTGTCCAAATAATGTGATACTCCTCCTCGTGCTGCAGAAAAAGTTCAACTGTCATATCTGGAAACGTAATAGCACAGAGCGGAATGGCTTTCAAATGAGGCTAGATCGTCAAATCCTAACATGGCCCATCAACACGCCAACCACTACAATTATCACCTGCGCCAGTCCATCTGGCTCGCTATCGTCACACAGACGAGAGTCTGTCTTGTGGTTTTTGGACAGGGGTTCCTACTGGTGCCTGTTTGTTCAATCTGCAAGACCACACAAAGAGTTTCAGCCCTCTAATCTCCTAACCAAACAAGACAGCAATTACACAGGCAGATAACGAGGGGACATTTCCATCCGCAGTGACAGTACTGGCACACAAGTGTGTCTGTTGTAGACAGAGGAAGAGAGAGAGAGAGAGAAAGAGAGAGAGAGAGAGAAAGAGGGAGAGAGAGAGAGAGAGAGAGAAAGACTGGTGTCCTTTTTGAAGAAAAGAGAAAGAGGCTCACCTGCCAGTCAGAATACACAGAGACAACAGTGACACCCACTACAGTCATTACAAATGGACGGGGTTATCTCTAGGGCCACTGGAAGGGGTTGAGCGGGTCCTGAACGTGCCAATAGTCTGCGTCAGTAATTGACTAACTGACATATTTAGTTATGGTCATAATGTGATGGAATTTGTTTCACCGCGTTGAGGAAGTGAAACTCATTCGAGTGTTTTTACATTGGATAATCCTAACCAATCCTAACCATCAGCATTAAACTCTTTATACAAGTAACCATGAATATGAAATTCTCACTATTAAAGTTGATAGAATATGACTCATGTCCTTGGTAAGTGTGAGAATGTGAATGAAATAGGTGGACAGGATCATCATTCAGAATTAAGTCAGTTCCATGACATGCATTAGACAAATGTAGCTATTTTTCATGAGTAGTGGAATACATTACAGTTGAGATTGAGAGTAATGTACCTTTCTTGGCACCACAGAGATTCTTCAACCTTTAGTCATTAAAAAGTGGGAACTTTTCCACCTTTTCCTTAAAGTTCATGTTCTCATTGAAGCTAAATTACTCTGTCCTAGGATCGTCGTAAAAAACCTCCGATGACAAAACCCTTTTAACGTGTCATGAAATGCAGAGCTGTTATATATTTTTAAGTACATGAAGTACATGCCTACTAACCCACACCTATATAATCAAATCTGCATGCATAAGCACTCTCTCTCTCTCTCTCACACACCCACACACACACTCACACACGCACACACACAAGCCCCGTAAAGACACGCTCACATACACACACATACGCAGAAATCTCATTAGAGCCTTTGTTAATTGCAGCAGACAAATGCTAATGGTTCAGGCAACAAAGCAGCTGTGTGTATGAAAAATGAGAATCCACAAAGTAATTATTACATCCAATATTAATTTAATTATACTGTTTTGTGTGATACAGTAATTTAGGAGGGTTTTTCTAATCACACACACTCTTGAAATAAATTAGGAGTTACGGAGGCGCAGGGGAGCTGAGGATTTCTCCAAAGACTCACTAGGGGGGAAATAGCATCATTCTCCTTCAGAGAACTGGGATTTTCACATTTAAATTAAAACACCACTGTTGCTCTCTCATCAAATGTGAGACTGGAAGAAAGGAGTGGGATGTCTATGTCTTTTTGAGATTTTCTACCAGAAAAATACAGTGTTTTTTTTTTCTTTCCTAGTGGCCATGCCTTGTGTTTGGCTGATGAGGGAACCGTTGAGACTGTGTTGCTGTCAGTATATAAGTTGTATCTGAGAAAAAAAAAAAAAAATTAATCATCTCTCTTGGGCCTGGTTTTGCCTCTTCCCCTCTCTCTCTCTCACGAGCCCAGAAATGTAATTGCAGTTGTTTTCTATATTACCAGTAGCCAGAGAGTTGGTGCTATTACAGACACACAACAAGGGAGCTTTTGTTTTAATCTTTTGATTCCAAAGTCAGGTTCTTTTTTATCCACTGTGGTGTACACAAAAGCAAGTTTGATTGGCGGGGAGTTTGCATGTGTTCTTTTCTCCCTCTCTCTCTCTCTCTGTCATGTAAATTGTTATTGTCTTTTACCTCGAATTGCCTGGGAAGCTTGTCAGATGAATGGATCCACATCAGTACCTTTTCTTCTATGGATTGGTACAGCACAGAACACGCTCAGTGGCCAGTTATAATTCAAACAAACACACCTCGGCCCCAACTAGTGCAAGGCTGTATCTCTGTATGAACAAAGTGAACAGATGTATGTTAACAGTCTCTGCCATTATACCTTATTATACTTTCCTCTCCTCTCCCTCTCTCACGCTCTGTTTTTTTTTTTGTATTCACACTTTTTAATAAAGCAGAACATCTCGCCTCTGGACGTCTCATGGACAGACAGCTGTGCCAGTGGTCGAGGTGAAAAATCAACCCCAGGACATGTCAAAGAGTGAGATTTCCAGTCCTAAAATTAGATGAGAAACCTGGGTGTCTGTGAAGGGTGGGAAGGAGAGAGAGAGAGAGAGAGAGGGAGAGAGAGAGAGAGAGAGAGAGAGAGAGAGAGAGAGAGAGAGAGAGAGAGAGAGAGGAGGGACAGAGAGGAGAAATAAAGTGTCGGAGAGGCACGTCCACCCCTGGCCAGTTACTGTAAATCAGGTCCCTGAATGACTCAGGGTTACACCTCAGGAAGTAGCTTCCTGGAGTCAAAAGTGCAACGGTATTTATATAATAACACTGTTTCATTCCAACATCCCCCAGTAACATAGTAATGGGGCCTCTGCCAGCAGCACCTCTAATGCTCTAATGGTGGAATTAAAACCAGAGGATGGCAATGAACATGAACGGATGTAAATTAACAATCACCTCCCTATCACAAACATGTACACACACACACACACACACACACACACACACAGGAAGTCAGCACACCAACTTGCTCCTTCAGCAAGTTGGAGGAGCATCTGACAAAAGTGGGCCATTGTTTTCTTAGCTGCATGGTAGGTTTTCAAGTGGTTAGCGCCACTTAGAAAGAGCTAACTATTCAACCTGATGTGCAAATTAGACGTGGAAAACAATGGCATTTTTGATTGAGAAAACACAACCAATCTGGATACAACAGATCGGGATAGAATCAAATATAATGTTATATTATGTTAAATAAAGGATTTGGTTTAGTAGTACTGTGGATGCTTTAGTATGAAGTATAGTTTAGAGCAGTGGTTCTCAACATAGGGTCCGAGGACCACCAGGGGTCCTCGAGGGGGTTCCGGACGGTCCCCAGCAAACTGATGACTTGTTAAACTTCAGCATTATTTCATTTACAAGACGTTAACACAATTGGAGAATGTAGAGGAATGACTGTTTTGATCATAGTTTCACTGTTATCTCTCTACCTACAATACAGACAGTCATGGAATTCTGGACAAAATCATATCTAACAATAAAAATATTCTCAGATTTGGGTCCAAGAGACAAAATCTCATCAAATGAGGGTCCGTGGCCCTAATGTGTACTAAATTAGAGGTCCTTGATATGAAAAAGTTTGAGAATCTCTGGTTTAGAGCATGTGTACATACAGTATATGGCCTAAATTATGTCTTTTATGTTTATTTGCTTTTTTGTAATATCCTTCATAAACCCGGTTTGATTTGTCCTCGTTTACCACTTTTGCTTGCCGCTTGTTCTTCGATAATTTATGGCATAGAAGGTCAGGAAACCTGTGCTGTTAAAATACTTTGTACATAATTAACTACAAATGTTATTGTAATTAAAGGAAATCCACACGCAGGGATTTTACCCTCGTCTCACCAGGGAGGCTTATGTTCTCCTCTGGGCCAGGAAACGTTCACGGGATCAAACTTAGTTCACATGTTACAGGTGGTTAAGATATAGCTACAATTCAAATGATATTCCTGTGGGGAAACGGTGGCCCTTGTGTATTTACAGTAACAATGGGCCTGGCATACAGCCCATGTTACTGCCACACAGCCATGTGTGAGTGGTTAGAAGGTGGTTGCGGAGGGAGCAACGAGAAAATAATGGACAAGAAGGGTGCAAAAGTAAAGCTGACAGCATGTATTTAGGATCTTTTTTTCTGAAGGTTTAAAAAGAAAATCTAGCTCTCTACTGAAATAAATGATGTCAATTTTTCAGGAACTTATCTGTAGTCTCCAATGTTCCTTCCAGGACTGATATTGCGCCATTATTCAACAACCTAAGTAGAAATAAATTGATGGATTATCATTTGAGTTTATTCAATGGCTCAGACCTTATGGAAGGAGAAAAGAACAGTCCTTGCCATTTAGGATAATGATTAAAAATGTGTATGAGTGTTTAATGTCCCTGCAGTGTTTGCTCTGTGGGGGTCTCGCAGGGAGAGGAAGATGGCTGTTCTGGGTCACTGGGGTGGGGACGGTGAGAGCTTAGTCGATTAGCCAAACTCTTTTTAACCACATCAGACCCCACTGGCAGGCAGGCAGGCAGGAAGGCAGGCTGGCTGGCTGGCTTGGGCACACTCAGGCTTTTTGTTGTCCTATTATTCCGCTCGATGATTGAGATAATAACCAAGGCTTTCTCTCTCACCCTTTACACCCCCCTTACTCTCTCTGTCTCTTTTCTCCTTTAAATGTCCTGTTGTTCCACTCTCTTTTTCTGTCATTTCCTGGTGCTATTTGCATTTGTTTCTTTCTCTTCAAGGTCATTTATGGGTTTGAAGCTGCTGTTTTGGGTTTTCTGTTTCAATCCTTATCAAGACTTTTTTTTTTTTTTTTTTTTTACTGTGGATCATTATGTGAATTGTGTCAAAAATTCTTATTTTTAAATTCTAATTCCTAAATTCTTAAATTCTAAATTCCTAAATTCTTAATCCTGTGGTCAGGCTGTGATTACCTGGAGATCCTATAGACAGTTTACCCAGCAACAGGGTAAATCAGCTCAATATACAACCCCGAACGACCTCAGTGGGCCTTACCATTGCCAGATAGGAACAGAATACGCATGCCAACACACACACACACACACACACACACACGCACACACACACACGTACACTCTCCGTTACTTCATGAGGATGAGTTTTCCTCGTCTTGTAGGTACAGTTAAAGACACAGTGAAAACTATACTGTAATTAAAATGTGTTCCTGTTTAAGTGTTTGTCCTGTTTCTCTCTAAATCCATCCATCTTCTGTTGCTTTGGTAAAGTCATTTAACCTCAGATCCTCCATCTGGATAGCATATTCCACCAGGGCAACCAAACCTCTTTACTGTAATAGTCAACCTGGTAATGCTGAGCTAATGACATTACAAAAGAGCTATTCAGTTAACTACCTTTAAACAAACTGACATAGATCTGAGGGCCAGACTACATATGTTGGGGGGTTTAAATACAAGGTGCTTTAAGGTTAAGTGGTGCAAAGCTTGCCCCTCCTCCTCCTCAACCCCCCGCAATGCCTTATTCACCATTTGCTTTTGTATAAAACCAAATAAGGAGATTTGGAGAGATAAAAGTAAAGGGGACTTATCTGCTAACACACTTACAGTATTGTACAGTCTGGTACAGTCCTGTGTGCCGAGAGCTTCATCTTGCTCAGCTGCTCATCGCTGACTTAAAAAAAAGAGAGTCTGCTTTAAAAGATGAATCACTCAATAGCAAATAAGTCACCCACCTTTCAGTCTGCAAAAGTGAGCGTTAACTGTCATGCATGTGCTCTCCCCTCCTGCAGTTTTGCCTCACGCAGACACGGCGTAAGCATGGCTATGCTGGTCGTCTCCACTTCCGCCCAATGCATAACACTGTTGCTGTGGCAACCAATCTGGCACAGACCTGAAACAAAGATGTTTTTCTCAAATACTATGCGTCACAAAAACATGGATTTTAGCTCTGGGTGTTAACAATACTTTCAGCTAGCCCAAATAAACATTAGATGTTTTTAACAGAAGATATCTGCAACAGTAGGCCATATCGCACAACTTTTCAATTAACCACTTGTCTACTGACAGGTTGTTTTTTTTCTGCTGCACTTTGAGATGATGTTTGCAGTAGCCAGAAGTAGCTCTCTGCTTTTTCCTCTTCTCAGATTAAAACATATGCTGGCAATAAGTGTAAAAAGTCACTTCACATCACTTTTAAAGGCACACAAAAATCCAAAATATGAATTTAGGTGAGTTTCATCTCTTTGAATTACCATTCAGCAAATCTCTCTCCAGACATTTAATGATAACTGACCACGCAGATTGAAAGAGATGATTAGTAGCAAGGGTCAGGTAGAGTTGAGAGGTCAGCTGAGGACAGGTGTAGTAGATGGAGTAAACCCAGGCCTACTAGATACAGATATCATCATGGTTGGAGGGGACCTTCACGTGACCCCAGCCTGCCATTAGGGACTACACAGATAGATGTCCTTATCTTTCCCTGCAGCTCCCCCGCAGCTAACTGACAGAACTGGGAACTGTCAATCACCACTGACATGTGATGTCTTACTCAGCCAGGAGATGGGACAGCACCAGACAAATCACTTCTAAATGACAAATCACTGTCGTGGTGGTGGTTTATCACTGTTTTGTCTTGGTACTGTGATATGTCTACCTCTGATTGACGATCCCAGAAGTTGAAATATGTATTTGGTTAGGAGTAATATTTGTGAATGCTTGTGAGATTGTTCAGTTTCAAATTTCCTTGCAAAAAGGAGACTTTAAAGCAAAAGTTAAATGACAGAAAACACAGAATCAGCATTATTATGTGCCATTGGTTCACAAAGCCAATGTCACAAACAAGTGGCATGAATGAAAGAAGAAAAATTCACTTCACTTAAGTGGTGATAATTGAGTGCCGATCTTTGGTCCTCTCTCCCCTCTGAAACTGACAGCCCCGGTGACCTCCGCTTTCTTTCCCTTTCTCATCCCAGCCACTTCCTTATATGGCAAGCTATAATGATACACGTTGTAAAGTCTGTGTAAGCACTACCTTCAGACACTAAAAGTGACCCTCAAGAGTGTAATGGGGCTATATTCCTCCTGGCATTGTGGAAAAGGTGAAAAAAAAAACAATTTATAACTCTTTGTAGTGCCACTTAGGGACTCCCACCACTGTTTCATTTTCAATGAACGAGGAAGCTTGTAATTTTCACTGTTTCTCGGGAAAATAGGTGTGTTTAAGTAGGTGAATGACAGGTTCAGCTGCAGGTTCAGGGTTGGGTTTTTAGGGCTCTTGAGTACATGTTTGTGTATTTGTATACAACAGAGATTTAAGATGAGCACTATGAAGCCATGTAATGATACTGTGGCTGCATGTGTGTAGGTCAACATTGTCAATGGCAAATTGTACTTAAGGAAATGCACTGGTGGAAATGCTCATATTACCATACTCAGGAAATGCAGTATAAATTCACAGCCATTCCTGTGAAAAATATAAGAGTGTTGAAGCCAGTTCCACATTGCAGTTTGGACCGAGAAGGAAGTTTGGAAGAGCAAAAGGAGATCCAGTTGCTTCTGATAAGTTACAGTAGAGGCTCAGCATGGGCATGAGTCAACCCCAATAAGCTCTTAGGTTCCCTATTAACTTTTTAAACTGCAAGTTATAGTAGTGTTTTACACATGGGCATTTTTGCACTCAAAGGCTTCCTCAGCTCCAAAGCAGGTTTAATTCTTGATAAAGCCATCATGTTGGGAATTTCACTCCTGTGCTCGTAAAGATTACATTGGAAGTAAGAAACCCAGGAGCTGTTGGTATTAGCCGGCCTGGGAAATTACATCTTCTCTGTTCAATAAGTGCTTGGATTGTTAATCGGCCCAAGAATAAGACTATAGACCACAAGTGAAGTAAAAGCCTCGGAAAGCCTGGTCCGCATGTTCATCTGCGAGAGAAAGAGAGAGGGGGGAAAGAGCTGAGAATAAACCGAACTTGGAGAGAGAAAAGCTCCTCGCTATGAGCCGAGGTTCCCATGTATTTATGTGTAAGATATTTATTCAATTTCTGAACTCAGGGGATGGCGGATGATAATCCGTTAAATGTCTGCACACACCTTCCCTGTTACTGGCGCCTTATTAAAATATGTAGATTAATTTGCGACTGGTTCTGCATGTGATTAGAGCGGGTGGATTGGGTGCTCGAGATTCAGCTCATATTTGTAATCTTCTAAATTTAACAGCAAGTGAGAGCTTGTCAATTAAATGGGATGAAATGATGGGGGAGAGTAAGACTCATCTTCATCTCCTTGTTTTATGCTTGAGTGGCCACAGAGTTATCATTTACAGGGCTTCAGATAATTGGCAGGAGTTTTGTTGAGCACCTCAGATTCTGGATGAATTTGTATTCTTCAACCAGACAGCAGCTCAATACACTTTGGCAAAGTGCAACCGGGCTTTGTCAATTATAGCGCGTGTCAGAGGAAAAAAATATCATGTCACTCCAGATGAGAGAAAGGCATTAGGAGCGGACCGAGGTAAAATAAGATCTTATGGAATTTAATGGTATTTATGTCATTTTGTTTGAATGTGATTGATTTGCACTTTTCATTCTTTATGTGTTCGGCTTTTTCTATTAATTTGAACTGCAACAGAAACCTGATTTTAAATATAGGAAGCTTCAAGACAAGGTGAAACTGTCTAAGATTCTATATATATTGTCCCAGTCCTTAGTGCAGTGTCGTTAGTGAATGTGAAATCAGGACATTGCGATGGTTTAAAATAAATGTGAAAAGGCTGTGAGTATTCTGAGCCAATATAGATGGCCAATTTTGCCAACAGCTAAAACCAACAGTATTTTCTTCTTATTCTTCTGTTCTTTAAAGCCCATCATGTTACCCATATCGACTTTGTCACAATTACCAGTTCCTATGCCTGCCACAATCAATTCCAATGCCATGCCAGTTTCCGCTTCCTTAAAATGCTGCCCATATAGACTATCATGATCCCAATATATTCCTTGTCTTATTTTCCATATTGATTTTCATTTAAGAAACACATGGCCACACAACCATGCTCTGCTGAATAACATTTTCTGCTTGACGGTCAATGTGCAGTCTCTCTATCCAGGTATCCAGTACCCGCCCTCCATTAACAATAATGTAAAACCTTCTATTCCCTCTGTAGTGCTTATTGGCAGCTGTTCTTTCTTTGTCAACCTTTGACTGAGCTGAATGAGACAACAGAACAATGATCTGACAATGAGGTTCCCACACAGAAACCTCTTTGTCATCAAACACAATAACGTGATTTGGGTTAATTAAATCTAAGCTAATAGGCAGTGATTGAGCCCCACATTTGACTCAAATCAAATTAGCTGCTCCTTCAGACAATGCCGGTGCTCCATGACTGTGGTATGGAGAGGTCACATAGGTCTCTGGAACAGGTTTGGATTGATCTGTCCAGAAGAAATCATCCCCTGCTTGAGCCACAATCAATAAGGCAAAAGGTACAGCACAGCAGCAACCTACATGGCATTCTACCATGGAATAAACCAACAAAATTCAGCGCTATTCCTCTCAAATCGATTCTTTACAATTCTACATCATTTTACACTACATCTCTAACTTTATCCTGGTACTGCCTAACTATCGAACTCAGCTGCACTCTGCAAAGTTTTGGGGGGGAAGTTGCGGTGGACCTGTTGTGCTCCGTGACAGATATAGCCATGGGGCTCTCCTTCTCTTTGACCGGGCCTCGGTAAAGACCCCAGGGCTCAGGGAAGGCAGAGGTGAAAGCTGTCTTGACAGTGTCTTGTTTCACCTCCCCTCAGCACTTTTCCATCCCTGCGGCAGGATTTTGCAATTCCACTTTTCAACCACTTTGACGGTCAAAAGTTTCAGCTCAAAACTAAAACTCCCTGCTGCATCATTTTGTTGGTGTAATGAAAAAAAATCTTCATTGAACACCCAAGTATTCAGGTAGAGTGAGTAGGTGGTCCCTCTCGGTGCGGGTGAGCCTGTAGCGGACTTGAGCTGAGGTTGGTATGTAGGTAGATTGGTCTGGACAGGAAAGGCAGTCTGGTGCTGAGTGGCCGGCCAGACAGTGAGACAGGATTAGAGGCCGTTCCTGACATTTGGCACAACACCCAACTGGGGGCAGAGTTAATTTAACGGTGAGGGGTCAGAGGGTCACGGGCCTGACCCAACCGCTGCTGGCAGGCTGGGAGGGGTATAAGACATGCTTGAGCGCCACCATTCTGCGGGAAAAATCAAGCTCATAGAAGGTTTTGTTGACGCCTGAAATGATCCACATGTAAACAAATAACAGAGAACAAAACTGCATCACCGCAGAGAGATCAAAGTATCTGGAAATAAAACTTTCAAACATGCAGTAGATGGGTGAAGTTGATCATTTGTGCTCATGTCTAAGAAGATGGGTGTGCCTGGAAGAAAGAGAATTTGTGTGCATGCTTCTGCTGTGTTTGTGTGTGTGTTTGTGTATGTGTGTGAGAGAGAAAGAGAGAGACAGAGCATGCATGTTCATGCTCACGCAGCGTACATGTGTGTGTGTGTGGGTGCACATGCGCGTATGTGTGTACGAGTGTGTCTCACAGTTGGGTGTGTGATGGGTTCATAGCAGGAGCGGCAGGGCCTCCTTGGTCCTTCAGTCCTTCAGTCAGTCACTTCCTCTTGCTTGACTGCTTTACTCAGCCAGGCTGAAAGCTGCTCCGTTGTCAGGTTGGAGTGTGCTAATTAGGCTCCAGTTTAATTTTCCAGGATGCTCTACTGCCCTTTAAATGGCCATTTCAAATTCAAAGTGATGGTAATTGTACCAAGGCATGCTGATCTTGTAATCACCCTGGGGTTTTTTTGCTTGGTAGTTTTTTTCTATTTTCTCCCTCACACTGTCTCTCTTCTTGTTTCGTCATCTGTTTTAGTATTTTCTGGACTTCTTGTGTTTTATAAAGAGATCTTAAGCGGGATGCGCAAACAAAGCCTCCTGAGCTTGCATACTTCTTGTTCTGCTCCAGTCCTCACCAGGTTCTGGAGACTGTGGGTCGAGGCAACCAGGGGTAAACAGCGGGTCCAAATTAAATGTCAATTAAATGTCTTCTGGGGAACAGTGGGGAATTCTGTTTAAATCAGGATGGTGACATCTTGAGAGCTCCAAAAGAGCAGTAAAATCAATGACAGTTCTCCTTGGCTCTGTGTTATGGACACAGTCAACATAACTCCCAGGAGTCACTGGGGCACACACTGTACTAATCTGCTACAAAGAAATCACTGAGAGAATGTTAATGAAACGTTCACCAGGATGTGTGTGTGTACATCTGAGAAATAGGGATATTGCGAAACAATTTTAGTTGAGAGCAAACTAAGACAAAAAGCAGAATATGGACAAATTAACACTGCTCAACGAATGCATTCATTCAAGGTAATTAACCTCATGTTAAATTTTTTCATTTGGCTTACATCCCAGTCTAAGCCTCCCAGATTAAACTGGTTGATGAGAGCAGCTGGAGTTATGAGAACATTTTATTCCAAGGAAAAAAAAAAATTTTGATCGCCTCCTGCAAGAGTAATTGGGGTTAATGAATATAGCACTGTATTAGCAGAGGAAATGACTGCATTTGGCCAAACCATGAAAAATATCAATGGCAAAAAATCCAAGGCGACTCTCTCATTAGAAAAACATCCTTCATTATAGTGGCTAATGCATGTTGCAAGGATTAACAAATGCACCAATGCACCAACATACATTAGCCACTATAACAAAGGCTTTTAATTTTCCTAAGAAGAGAGTGGTTTTGGATTTTTTTGTATGATTGAGATTGCCCCAACGTTTCAGTGGGCATCTTTCCATTGTACACCTGACTGAAACCAAGCAGCATTCCTTTTTTTCTGTCTTCATTTATGAAAAAATCTCATTCACAATCGACCACATGCAACTTAATCATAATTTCTTTAGCAAAATAACACTTCCTGGAACATAAGAAATTTCACTTCCAGAATCTTAATTGATTCAAGCGGGTGCATTTCCTTTTGTTAAAAGTGGAAATACCCTTGCTGTTTGATGCTATTTACTCTTGTCCTGGGCTAGCTTTGCTTTGTCAGGTGAGGTTTTATTTCTTCTTGAAAGGGATTCCTTGAAGTGACTCGGGTGTCAGGTTTGTGACGCTTCCTCTTTTCAATTGTCTTTGCACTCTGAGGAGATGTGAGGACGGGCGGCTCCTCAGCCGTCACAATATTGATACTGTACGATGGCTGTCGAGGCACAAGCCCCTGCTTCTAATCTGCCCTGACAGACCATGCAGCACATGAATGATAGCAGGTGTGACATCACAAATAAGAAAGAAATCAAATGAAGTGAATAAAGAAAAAAAAACAGAATAAAACGAGCAAAAGTTTTTGGGATGTTTTTTTGCTGTTTAATTCATTCCTTCAGAGTATGGATGTGTGGATGGCAAAGAGATGGAAATCTATTGTCAGATTCTGAATACAATCTTGTTTTTTTTATTTCCCTTTTCTCTGATCCAACATCCATTATCCTTTTCTCCTTCTGTTCTAAGTTGGAAGGGATGGTTGATGGAATGGTGGTCTGGGCTATTCATTGTACTGGCGTCAGCAGTGGATTTATTTTCTCTTTAGTGTGCAAAGGGAGACACAGGACAGGATGCTTAAGACTGTAGAACAAAGGCACACAATAGACTTCTTCAAAGACACCTTGAAGACACTGATTCATCAGTCAGACAAGGAGCCTGTGGGCAGGTGTCTGGCCACAATGGGTCACTCACAGATATACAGGCACATAGGCGCATGCAAGCACACAAACACACACACAAACACACACACACACACACACACACACACACACACACACACACACACACACACACACACACACACAAGCACACATACAACCACACATACAAACAAAAGGAAACAGACAAGACACACAGAGAAAACACACACGCCAGCTAAATCAACTCCTTGCTTTCATTGTGATCCTGTAAGATAGATCGGTCCTGGATGGCACCTTTGTCCCAGACTGCAATAGGCCCGGCAGCATGAGACTGTTTGTTAAGTTGTGGGTCACAGTAAAAACACAGCCAATATCTCCATTGTCTTTGCATTTGGACAGACATTTAAAATGTTGAATACCGGCTTGTCCATGGGTGCAGAATGCTGAATGTTGTGGGATTTCTGGTTTGAATTTACTGTCACATAATACCTCTAAGTATTATGTTTCTATTTCTTAATTCTTACATTTGCAATTGTATTGTTATGTTTTGTTTTCAGAAAAAACATTCATATTGAAAGAAAATGAAACACAATCCTATCTTGTGGAATCATCTGGCAACAATATGTTCCAATGCTATATTATACATTTATGAAATGTTACAACACCATCAGCTCTCTTAATTTGCTTTTAAGAGGCCAGACATGCATGGCAAAAATCATAAACTTCAGCAATAAATTACAGACTCCTCTCTTGTTGTTTGAAATTGTCAAGGTTGAAAAATTATACGTGTTCATATGTTTGAGCAGGTGGGTAAATAAAGAGCAGGTCCTCATGCAAGCGCTGTCAGACTTTGATATGACAATAAGCGGTTTGCTTGGTCGTATTGTGTGTGTCCAAGGCTAGAGTGGGGCTATGTAGACCTGGGTGTGAGTGACAAGGTGAGAATGGGGAGCAAATGTCTCGTCTAGACATCTGATCATGCACCATTTCAATTTCAATCCACTACGAACAGGACGGCAGTTCTATTTGCAAAAGGCTCTTCACTAGACAGCTATAGGTCACTTTTCTTGTTTTCTAGACTAGACGACTTAACTATAAATCAAACTGAAAAACTGTAATAAAACTTATCTGTAGTCAAAGAGTTTTCGCAAGCAGTTAGAAAACTTGTGTGTGTGCGTTTGTGTTTGCTATCAGTTTATACATGATTACGTGTGTTCTTCTAATTCTTTCTATTAAGTTTGCACCTGAAATAAGGACATATAAACTATTTTGTTTCAGTAACCCTTACTGTACGTACTGAGCCAAACCTTTTCCTGAGAAAATGATGTTGTTTTTTCTCTTACGTTTCTGTCTCATTGCCAATATAAGTCTTTTTTTCCCTTCTCCCACAGGAAAGACTCTTGAAATTGTTCATTTACCGAGAGGAAGAAGTTGAAGGCCAGGACATTCTTTTTTTCTGTCAGATTTGTAAAGATTATTCCCATCATGATCCTATTAGCCACAGGGAGAATGTGACTACTTAAGATGGATTTATGGAAAAATAGTTATCCCCAAAAAACATTAGTCGGTGGATGAATCCAAACCCCCTCCGCAGAAGTTATTCCCTCTGCAAATTCAATTCAAGAGGCTACATTTGTGTTCTCAAGGCCAACAAGTCTGAAAGTCATAATCCCAGACCACAAGTACCACTTGAAGTTCCCAGCAGGCTCCTTTCCTGGAACTTTGAGATTGCTGAGGCGGAGCTGATTTGGCAAGGGATTAATCTGCCCCAGCACCTGCAGTCTGTAACCAGTCATTGCCCGGTCCATGAAGACCCCAGAGCAGGAGGTTACCAGAGGTAAAGAAGTACTAAAGAACTACTGATGGCTAACAAAAAGTCAAAAAATGTAAAAACTGTTATCCCATTTATAATTATAATATTCAACACACATTTATCTTCTAGGGCAATATATTCATTTGTCAATGACATAACTTTTTCAATACTACACTTCCAGGTTTGAATCACAGCCCCTGAATTCAAAGTTCATTCTCCACTTGCTAATGAATGAATTCATCCTCAGTGCACTAATCCTAATAAGTGAGGCTTACCTTCCCCTGCCCCTCCACAGTTTATTTTCCTCAGGTCAGAGCCCCAGCTCAAGGCCCCCATGGCTGGCGCCATATGTGAGCGGAGCAGGGGGTGGTGCAGTGGAAGCCTGCTGGTCATGCCACTGAGCTCAGGTAGGTTCCCCGAGCCGGATCCCCCCCACCCGGGCACCCAGGGGAGAGGAGGTGTTAAAACCTGAAGGGCCTTTGCCTGGTCCCCCTGAGCATGCAACCATCTGCTCCCCGCCCCCTCCCAGCTGGCCACCTTTGATCCCACCAAATTTGAGCTAAAACGAGGATGATGACTGAGGCCTTCCAGTTTGCTCTGCAGAAGCGCGGGAGGAGGGAGCAGAGAGGAAGAGCAGGGGTTCACGGACTCGTTGAAATGTGGACGAATAAAAAGATGGAGAGAAAATTTGACAAACTTCTCAACGGCGATGACATGGATAGAAGTCCCACATTAGAGACATTGCATTCTCTTTCACAGATGTGTTTCCTCCAAAAAATCACATATTGTTGTGAACATACATGCAGATGTGTCTGGCAGAGCGCATGCAATTTGTCCTAGACATGACTGTGAAGGAGCATAAAGATTTTATGGCAGCAAGCCACACTGTGCTAAGGTCTGGGAGAAATACAAAAAAGTCATATATTAGGCTGTCATTAACATAACATAGCAAGCTGTACAATGAGAAAATTACAGGTAGATTGTCCATTAATATACGGAAATATATGGAATACTACCATTTATCATTCCTTAATGGCTTGGAATACAGTGCAACCATGGCAATGTAATTGCAACACCTCATATCTCTAATTAAAACATGTCTTTCAAACAGATGTAAAATGTGGCCCAGGGTCAATTGGAATTGATATCAAAATGATCAAAATTACTCTCTCACACGAAAATGTATGGATCTGAGCCAAATGGCTTATATTCACCATGATTAAAAGAGGATTTTGAACTGAATGACCAATTCAGTGATGAATCAGTAAGGGAGCACACAATCAGCATTTTCCTCCTGCGACCCAGGGCCAAATTGATTCCACAGAAAATATCATGTGAATAATTAAAAGCATTGATTAAGCAGTGAGATAATATTTAATTAAGGTGGCTCATTAGAATTCCTTGCACACCACCATTAATGGGTCATTAACACAATTAATTAATTAAGCACCCTCTAACTACCAAAAGGAATTCAATCCATAATGAGTACATGTTTTTGAAGAAGTTAATTAGGTAATCCTTGCTCCCACAAAGTCTTGTGTGCTGACTCTAATGTGAAATTACTGCCAAAAGTTGCTGAAGTTCTGGTCAAGGATGTGGATTCAACAGCTGGACTTCTTAACCTCAGAAGAGAATGAATGGAGCCTAAAATAAGGATGGAGAGGAGACTCTACATTTCACTCCAGCTGTTCCTAAACCTTATGGCATGTGTGTGGCATCCTTGTATTCTCATTAGGAATTTTGTTTAGGTTTGAGGACGGTGATAATGGATGTTTGTAAAATTCAAATTGTAAATAAAGTGAAGAATGAAGTGAAAATACTTGATATACTGCAAGAAAGTGAGAGGGAGAAGGGGAGAGAGAAAGAGAGAGACAGAAAGGAGGTGGAGTTGTAAAAGAGAGATCTGTACCAGTGGTTCCCAAAGTGGGGTCCGGGGACCTCCAGGTGTCCCTGTGGGGGAACCTGGGTGACGCTAGCTAAATGAGAAATAGATTAATTTCACTGTTATTTAAATCACGAGAGGTGAGAGCAATGAGAGATTGTATTGTTTGACTGTAGAAGTCTCACTGTTACCTCCCCATCTTCAATACAAAGTTAATAATTAAATTCTTATTCATATCAAACAACAAAAATCCTCTCAGATGGGGTTCCTCAGGGCAAATCAAATTGGTGGTCCATGGTCTAATACACATGTATTTGGGGGTCCTTGACATGAAAAAGTTTGGGAATGCCTGATCTACATTCCATATTAGAGAAGGGAGGAATGAAAGGTGGAAAAGTGACAGATAGAGCGGCCCTGTGTGTGATCGGGGGTGCGCTCCCCCGCTGCGATCCCTCGCCCCTGTAGCGTGAACAATCCTCAGACGTGATCTGCCAGGCTAACCGGCTTGCATAAATAAAATCAGTTATCTCCCCATCCCTTAGCCTCCCTGTCCGCACTCGGGCTGCATTTAATCACGCGGGGGCCGATGGGATAGGGGCCGTTTTTCTGCTGGAATAATCAGAGGGCCTCCATGTGTCCTGGTCATATGTATTAATCCTGCCTTCCTATGGCTGGCCTTATCAGCTCCCAAAGCCCCCCTCTCATGGGATCTGGGCTGCTGTCTCAGCGCCCTCTAATCTGCCCTGAGAAATTGTTAACAGGATGTAAATGCGTCCAGGGATGATATATGGCTCCTTGTACAACATACATGTTATTGTTAAGCATTTTGCATGCGGGCTCTGAGATTATGCACACAGAGAATGGGAGAGATGGTATTGATTGATGGAATAACAAATGTCGAATATCGTTTTAGATGCAAATGATCACACAGGGTTACGGGACATATCTTTTTTTTTGCTGCTTGTGGATGTGGACAAGGATGAAATAGTGGAGGGATTGGAGGACTTATCTCTGGCAGCCATTTTAGTTTAATGGAATGTAGAGGCTGGTGAGGAAGCTAGGTGGGTGGATTATTTTCTACCATCAAGATTATTTTACTCTGGAAATGTGTGCATCAGTGTGGCATGATATTTTGGGTTTCCCATGTCATTAGAGAATACAGTGCATATGTAGTTTGTTTTGTATTTATGTCACCGATCCAGAGATTTATTCAGTGCTTCTCTACTGTGCTTCAGCATCTTTTGACAAAAAAGAATCCTGTACTGTCAATTTCAGTCAGAACCTGGTTTGAATCAAAGTCAACTTTAGCTCACATTCTGATGCATTTCTATTTTGATGTACACTGTGTTTCATCTTCATTCTGTCAGTAGAAAAGGGGGAATCATTGATATGCATTGGAAATGTTCTCACAAAGCTGTCAAGGATTGCATTTTTAAAACATCAGTAAACTCTATAGAATGTGCTGTCAACAGTATGCAGTGTATTTTATCAATATATATACAAATCTTATCTATATTCTCAAAGAAAAAACTAAAATGAAAACCTATGTGCCTTCACTCTGAAATGGAAGGGAATTCATTAATCTAAATCCTCAAATCATCAATGTTTTCAGTTTTGTCGTCTTTTACTTTTCTTTGTTTTTCTGGGTTGGAACCACTTCAGAACTGAGACGGTCTTTGTTGTCACTTCCTGTCAAGGTTGGTTACGACTCAGCATCAGTTCCGATGGACGGGAAGCTGTGTGATTTTTCTGTAGTACAGTAATTAGACCCCCCCCTCTTTTCCCCCTGCAAATACGATGCAAAGCAGCTCAAAGTACTGTCTCACATGATTAAAGACAGCTCATTATCTGTGGCTAGTCTCTGTATGATTCAAGCCCCCACGGAGGAATATGTGGAACCCAAAGCGAAGGCACAATTGTCCTTGTCACCCAAAAGAGAATTTGACTATTCATACTGCCGGTCCCACCCGCTCCGGAATTGGATGTTGAGTTTCATTGCTCATTTTTAGCATCGAAGATCATTTACAGTCTTGTCTGAAGTGCCAGGCTCAACTTGGGACCCAAAATTGTTCATTTGAAATCGTATCATAAGACAACTTTATCATTCACTGTGATTTTTTGTTTCTAAGTGGCTATGGATGATAGATGAAAATAATTCATTCATTATAAACATCCAACTTAAAACATGTTTAAAAATGCAACATATTCTACTTGTTTTATCTTCCTAGAAAATACGCCACTCCACTGGGACCATATAGACCATGAGAGCATCCTCAGTAGAGGACAGAGGTCCTGAGGGAACAAACAGAAATCATCCCAGCAGACGACTCTAAAACAGATGCCTAGTCTGAAGGGCGTCCACAGAGAAAGACACACAGAGAGAGAGAGAGAAGGGTAATTGGCTTGAAAAGACTGACCGACACATCCGTCCAGCAACTATAATTATCAGAAATCAAATGTTAAGCCTGTCTGCATGGTGGCAACTTTTAATGGAAATGTTACAAATGAGGCCCTCAAATGATGAATAATTTCTGACCACTCTCAGCAGTGTATCCCAGCAAGAGGGTGCCAAAACAGGGAAAGTTTTCAAGCTGGGGGCTGATTAGGCCGAGGATGGGACTCGGCTGGAGGACGGACATCGCGGCGCTTCCCCAGAGAATAAATTTGCACCTGCGCCATCCGGAACAATGGCCCCTCTGCCTCGCACTGTGCACTGGGCTTAATTAAAAAACATGGCTAATTTGCACACTCTCCTTTGCTTCCAAATTGGAATCCAGTTCACCACTGAGTCTGTTAATTTGCACAGGAAACTACCGACTGAGAGGGGATGGAACTGTGACGGGTTTGACAGGGGAACTGGACAAAGAGCGGACACACGGGAAACATCCACACTACGGGCCGGGCGTCTCACTCTCCCTATCTCTGTTACATGCAGCGTTCAGGGAGGGAAAAACTAACTTTGATTCAACAAACCAGAGGAATAATCCTAACTGCTTTATAGTGTGGGATAATCTCCATAAAGTGAAATCACGAAGCGGCGGATGGCGGAATGGGAATCCTGACACGTCCCCTCTGACAGGTGACCGGATTGATGATTCCTCGAGAAAATGTATATTGCTGAAAAGGCGGATGAATTATGACAGTTTTCATATTAAGCAGACTTATCTGTAGCAAAGAGCATTAAGAGTGCCAAGTACATCGGCCGATACTATCACAAATTGACCTGCCAATCACCCCGCCCTGGCTTCAAAGGTGCAGATAAGGTATTTAAGGTCATTGAAAGCGGATTCCTCTGTCTGTAGGCCTTCCTCTTTCCTATTATCAGAACAGCGTTTTGCCCCAAACGAAAGCGCCTTGGTCTCTCGCAACATGAAAAAGATCTCGGATAATTTGCCCTGGCTCAAAATGGAGGCTATTTCACAGCTAGGATTTTACACACTAACTGAAATAGCCCTTTAATACTTCCTCCATGTCGGAGCAGACTTGGTGGTGGGGGGGACTTCCCAAGGCTTATGAGGTAATCTCATTGATATTTATTCATCTAATGATGACTAAGAATGTAAACTGATGGCTACATTCATTCCAAGATGACCCCAATGAGTCTTTCATATTAAAGTAATGAATTGTACATAAAAGGAACTTCAAATCTTCAAGTCAGAGATAGAATAAGCTCTAATGCATAGCAATCCCAGCAAGGTATTAAAGTTAGCAAATGGTAGATAATACCACTAGATTCAAAGATGTATGTCCAACAATGATCCCTTAAGGGTGAATTAAAGCTCCTGGCAAATTGGATGTAACTAAGACTTAAATAAAGACCCTGATATTGTAGACTGAAATTTATATTGCTATCCCCCCATATTCCTTATTTGAAAACCCTCACATGGAATTTGGATATAGAGTAAAAACAAATTCCATCTTCAAATAACTCAGTGGACATGTGATAATTACATATTTTCACAGCTCAACTGTGATTTGGGAAAAAAAGGGAAAAGACATCAAAAGATTAGTTATTTCTGAGAGATAGAGGGGGCAGAGAGGGAGTGATGGAGGCAGAATGGGGAGGACAGGGAGACTGTTACTTTTTGGGGGAGATCACTCCTCACATTGAGCTGGAGCTGTCGTACCTGTCGCTGTGGTGCTGACAGGCGGTTTGTTTGGACGGGGGGTCAAGCAAGGAGCAGGGGAAGTGAAAGAATGCTAAGGACACTCAAAGTTAGTGATAGCAAGAGGGGATCGGGCAGCAGAGGTGACATCGTGATTTATTGACTCCTGAGGGGGTCATCTTGACCCGAGTTTGAGGTCACTGTAACTGTCACGGGTAATGTGGGAATCTTCTCTGCCCTTATCTTCACTCTGCACAAAGAGTGCGCCATGCATTATGCAAATATGTATCTACAAAACTCACTCTATCTACCCTAGAATTCAGTCATTTCAAAATTGTCCCATTTCATCAGGTTGAAATTACGGAATGAAAAACTGAAATGGGATATTGTTCCAGGTTGCGTGAGTAAACAGTGGACAGCGCTGATAATCTTGTGAATACAGGGTCACAAAGCAGCAGCCCTCCTCACTTCAGCTGAGGTCCGCTCCCCTTCAGCTGTTGTTTTTGTCTTGTTTACTCAACATTCACTGGCGTCCATGTTGTCATCACCTGTGTAATGACTAAGCTCAGAGTATAAAGCTCTAATGAGAAAACACACAAAGGCACTCATTTGGTATAGCAGCATTACACAGAGATACAGTATGAACCAAATCCCCCCAGCTATCCAAACACGTAGCTTTTCATATGGCCTGTTGTTGCCGGCCGTTTGGCTTGTGTGGCCATGGGGGCAGCTGTTGACACTGTTACCATTGCATTTCCTGTTCAGCCTACCAGCTGCCTCTCCTCTATTCTCCGCGGCCCCCTGGAAGGGCGGGTGAAACAAGTGTTACCAGCCGTCTCGACGACAGACAGCTCCTTTCTGCCTCTGGCTGTTACTGTATCGCCAGGCTTTCATGGCACAAAGAAAACCAGCGACCGTGGAGACCACAATGGCCTCACAACGCACCTCACCAAGCCCCCTTGTATTAACACACACCCTCTGCTGCTGCAGGATCAACCTACCGCTGGAGAGAGGCACTGGGAAGGTGGACTGTATGCCCCATGCACAATGATAATGTAACATGGGTGCAGGTGAGTGTATGTCTGCATAGAAGCTGACCACAATAGAGATGTAGCTGAAGTCACCCAGGCCAATTTGAATGAGATGTTAACCAAAAAGAACCAGGAAAACAGCAGCTATGTCATTAAGTTATGGTCATGTCTTTGTAGTAGCATCAACAATAGCCATGTTAAACTGCAAAATAAAGAAAAAAAGACATGGTATCAGATTCCCAAAATAGGAGAAAAAAACAATGTAACTGGCTTGTTTGTGAAAAATCATCAAACAGTAACACAGCTAGCATTGTCCATATTACATATCTCTGAAGAATTCCTAGTCTTTGAATTAGTGGTCGAAATGCAAAATATCCTTATATGCAAACTATAACACAATCTATTATAGAATATATTATGTGTATGTTTATGAATGTGCATCAAGGCCACTCCATCCCCCTCCAACTTCAAATATTGACTGTCAGAGAGAGTGAAGAGTATTCAAGTAATTAGTTTATATGCATAAGAAAGACAGCGCAGGACTGATATAAATGTATCATCACCATGTTAGGGATATATGTATAGCTTCTCAAAGCACAGCCAAAACAATGATTGCCTAATGCGTGAGAGAGCCTCTTTTTCATAGCACACAATCGATAATGAAATCTGACTATTTTGATGGGACAGGGGCTTTTAAGAGCGGACTTTGAAAAAGTTCTCGCCGTTATTGATGCCGGCAGTTTTCTCTTGTGGACGTGGGCGCGGGGGGGGGGGGGGGGTGCTGAGGAGGTGTCACATGATTAAAGCGGAGATTGGAGATAGCAGGATCGGTAGGGTACGGGGAGAGATAAGAGGAGAGTAACCATGTTTAAAGTGTCCTGTGATCAGCCATTGCATGAGGGAAAGCAATGACAGGTGTACTGTAGATAGGCTTGCTGCGAGGAAAACAGGAATGGGTGACTCCTCCAAGGCTCAGACGCTAAAATTAGAATATTTTAGAAGATGTGAGCGGCGGACTGCGAGATCAGGGGAATAAGCATTCAAAAAAGTATTTTTATTCCAACTGATAATGACCCTCCCAGCTTTTGCATGTTGCTAATTCAACAGCAGTGGAGAACATAGCTCCTACCTAGATGAAGGAGGTGCTGTCTGTGTCTTGCAGGCATATAGGAGTGACAAAAGTAAGGCCAGGAAACACTGGAGGACAAGGCCAGCACTGACATAGAGGGGAAAACACAGAAAGCAAGAGGAGAGAAAGAGGAGTGCGTGCTTGTGCTGTGCGTGTGAGAGAGAGAGCGAGAGAAAGAAAGAGACAGGAGGTAGAGGAGGTGTAGGAGAGGTTGTTTATTCCATACATTACAGACCTGCCCTGTCAGCATATCATGCTCTGGGCCAATGTCTCAAACATGAAGCCGCAACGAGAGCGACACCTCCGCCGCCGCAACATTCGATAAATATAATAAACATCCCCGCGAAACAAATTGTTCATAAGCTACCTGTTTAATTTTTCAGATCTCCTTGAACCATATATTTCCTTATTAGTTTGGAGACGTTCGCTTGGCTTGAGTGGATGGATGATGCTGTCAGGGGGCCTGGGCATTATGGCGGCTCTGTGTGAGTGATTTCTACCAAGGAAAGCCTATTAGGCCTGACAGGGGGATGATGATATTAGGCCATCATCATTCAGAAGACACCGCCCCCACCAACCTCACCACCCCCACCAACCCCACTACACCCTCATCCATCAGACAGCCCAAAACACCCAGCCGCGCTCCCTCCTTTCCCTCGCTCCCTCCGTCTCCCTCACCCGCTTGCTCTCCCCCCTCTTCACTCCTTCCCTTGTTTTTCTGTCTCCCCCTCTTATTTCCGTCCTTCCCAGAAGCTGCCTTGCTCCCGCCATATTCCTCTCTCGTTCCGTCTCTTCCCATCCCTCCTTATTTTCCTTGTTTTATATCTTTCTGTCTGTCACGTTCTCCCTCTTCACTTTTCTCTCTCTCTCTCTCTCTCGCTCTCTCTCTCTCTCTTTCTGTCGCTGCTCTCTCTCTCTCGGATGGCAAACACAAAGACAAATTCTGCCCTTTTCTTAGCCCATGAAACATTTAACATTTCATTCCAGATCTTGGCAGACGCAAGTAAAAAATGACCTAATGAATCTTACTTATTGTCTACCCTGAGTGCAATCACGAGCTAAATATGAGATCCCTGTCCCCTGGCCTGTATCCATTGTCTTCTTGGCCTCCTCTCTTCTTACTCATCCAATGCAGATTGAGATCTTTACCTTCAAGCTATAAAAATTTTGCAAGCCAGGAAAATCAGTACATTCAAATGCTTAGTTCAAATGAAGCTCTCGGGTGAGCACTTAGCTCTACAACTATGAACATGTAGTGGAAACATTTATATTTTTTCACTCTTAAGAATATTTAGCCTTTGCATCCAGGGATACACATAGTAACTTCAGCCAACATTGAACAGCATCATCTTGGCAGTGGTGGAGAATAAGCAGGCATGTGTAGCTCAATGGGTTGAGCATGGGACTCCTACAGACGGGGTTAGAGGTTTGATTCCCATATAAATCACTTCTAACTCAGTTCCAGGCAAAGTTAGCTCCTCTGCTGTATAGGACGCAACACTGACCACTTTCACTTCCCATAGGATTAGAAACTGAAACACAACAAATGCAGGGAGCCCTCTTTGGTAATCCATCTGACCCCTAAGTCTCTCTCTCGGCGTCCTCACCCTTTTGTTGGAGCGTAAACCTGAGTCAGCCCTACTGACCTTAGCTTTTGGACCAGGTTGCCCGTGGTTGCGACCCCTGAGACCCCAAGTCCTGCTGGGATTGGTGGACTTCCATTGATGAGAGAGCTTGGCTGGACCTTCGCTCTAAGCTTGTTTCACATGGTGATCAGTGCAGCCAATGGCCGCCTGTTGGCCTTGACAATGGACGGTTTATGTGGCAGCAGTCAAATGGTGTCAAGAAGCCATCCCCCTCACAGTGTCCATTGTCGGCCTTTTCTGTTCTGGTTTTGTTTAAAGCCTTGATCAAACATGCCATTGTCTTTTCCTTGAACGTTCCTCTCTAAATTCCGAAAATGTGAATATCTCCCTGGTGGAATTTGAGTTATATATACATATCAGCATGTAAATACATGCATGTGTATATATTATAAATATACAAATATACAGTATACTCATATCAGTAGTAAGAAAACCAGTTTCCAGCTTCCTTGATACAAGAGAAAACAAGCTATCTATGTTAAGTGAAAAAAAACACTTTAATTGGAGCTCATTATGCACCACTTACGCATACATTTGAAAAGCTGATGATTCCAAAACATTCAGGCCAATTTAAGTCCCTCTGAATGATGTTAGTGCGAAAAGGTGTATCACTAAGACAGCCTTCTCCCAGGAGAGCATTGCACATCTTCAAACAGCATTCATGGTTTACTGCTTTCCATCATGTCCTCTTTGAATATTGTCAAAACTTTCATTTTGACATGACAGGGTTTACTATGCAGATGCAGGTCAGCCTTTTTTTTTTTTTTTTTGAAGACGCTCCGCCCATAGATTCTTTATTTTTGTCAGTTATCCTCAGAAAAATGTCTGATGGTGAAGCTACCAAACCAAGTATTAGCAAGTAGGGCTCCTGATGTCTTCATGTAGTCTCAACGTCCCTCAGGCCATCACAAGGGGCCTTCAAATCTGTCAGATTTATATAGGGATCTTTATGATACATTTCAGTCCATATCAGGATATAGAAGACACACCAGTTTCACTTTTCTTTAACCCTTGATCATGTAGACTGCAGAGCACTGTCAAAATAATCACATGGCATGTGCCATAAACAGTTAGCATCTGGCTGCAACATGTTTACTTGATGAATGCAATGCAATATTGTAATTACATTTATTTATACAATTGTATGTTCTGACCTTATCCAGTCAAAGATTCTAGATCATCAATCTGGATGTACAGTAAAACCATAATAAATTATGCGCATCTTGTGCCTGCGAAACAATATTTAAACACAATAATTTTCTAAATATATGTCAAATGTCAATTAGACTTATGTGCATGTGAAGTATGTTAAGTACAGGATTTCTGAGTTTGTTGGATTTGCAGTGAACTGTACTGTATTTATTGTTTGTATTCATAGATCTGATCATTAACAAGGCATTATTGTATTCCTTATGATGATGATGTCCCCAATCCAATGAAAATTGTATTTTCATGAACATGATGTGATTGTAACAGTGGTTTTGTAGAGCAACACGTACTAGCCTTCTCAGAGAGACTGATCATCTTCAGTGCTAGCACCAAAATAGATAGCGGATTACCTCGGATGTGAATATGTGAATGTGATCAAAATGAGAGAGGCAGACCATGTTGCGAGGCAGTGGCTTTAAAGGTTTTATGCAAAACATGGTATCTCTCTGCCTTTCCATTAACTGGCTGTATTGAATTACTTAATATGGTATAGACATTTTGCCATGAAGCAATTAAAGGATTACTCTAATACAAATCACATTGACTGTTTGCTGTTGTGCACCCCCAATCTGGTGGGTTCAAAGCCCCAACTGAGTATGTCAGCTAAGCACGGAACATGCAAGAAAAGAAAAAAACATTCATGCTGATGATGGTTGGCTACTGTAACAAAGAAATACACATCTTGCTATCAGCAAATGAATGTTGTAGCACTTCCAGACAGAGTGACAACAGAGTTTGGCCGCCGCAAACAACTTAATTTGATCAGCTTTATGTAAAACAGCCATTTGAGGCAGGGAGAGCTGGTGGGAAGATTAATTGCAAATGTTTACAATGGAATTTGGACTGTGTGCTCAACACGATAATCCAGCCAGGAACCCAAGGGAAGAGAAATAACAAATTAATAACAATGGAAGCCTCTGCTTATCACAGACTGCTGTCTGTTTAGTGAGTGAGGAATCCAGACGTCTGCCAGTCCTAAACACTTGCACATACAGTGTAACATGTTTATTAAAGACCAGACCATCGTTTGCAGCTCCATCCAAGGAAATACTTGTCTCTTGTCTGCCTCTTTTAAAGGAACAATCATCTGATCTACAGAAATTATCTCCAAAACATTAACTCCAGAAAATATTGACGACTGCATTTTTCTTATTTCCTTTCTGTTTGTCTCGTCCGAATCATTAATTGGCTAAGGATGTTGCTGAGGTAATTTCTGCAGCACAAGACACACAATTATCCCTGGCCAAAGTCAGACAAAGGGGCGAGCGTTCATATGTTCCCCTGCCCTGAGAGGATGCTAATGACAAGTGAGGAGGTCTAGGTCTGGTTGTCATGCGGTAATCAGCTCTGCCTTCAGTCAGAAGGACTTAATTAGCCAGTGTTGTATGGAAGGTAAACGCAGCTCACCAAGCATTCAACCAACAAACAATTACCATCACCAACCTCTGCCCTGGCCTGTTTACCCATGTTCCATCAACATAGTGGGAGAAAGTGCTGCGCTAAAGCTACTACTTGAACTACTTACACTAGTATTTTTGTGAGTGGACTGAATTTTATTTTTTTCTGTTTAGTAGCCACACCAAATTGTGTTGATGCCTTATGTGTGTGAGTAGCCAGTAGCTAAAATAGTTTGGTGTCTTTTGAGTCTTGCAGGTCCTTTCAGCCAATGAAACAAAGAGTGAAAAGTAGGGTTTTGCACATTACGTGCATACACACACACACACACACGATATTCAATGAAGGGTCAAGGTACAATAATTTGAATACGATGTGTGTGTGTGTGTATGTGTGTGTGTGTGTGTGTGTGCGTGTGTGTGAGTGTGTGTGTGTGTGTGTGTGTGTGTGTGTGCTTGTGTCACAGGGAGAGGACGGTGTCAGTCCTTAGCCAACCCCCACCTCTTTAGCTACTCCTAATGCCCCTTTTACCTCCCCATTTTCTCCAGCCTATTCAAACCCTGTCACTCACTACTATGAATTCCATTAAACCTAAAGGCCACTGAGTATTCACATTAAAGAAAAGAAAAATATACACTAATACTTGGAGTGGATTTGTGATACTTAATGCAATTTCTATTTCCAGAGCTTGTGTAGCTTGTCTTTTTCAAATAAATGTAAAGACAGTGGTGCTTATCTTTTACTATCTTCTCAGATATACAAAACATAAACATCAACAAAGCAACTCCTGACATGTGTATAGCACTCTGTAAATCACCTTTCCTGTAAATTTCCTGTATCAGTTTTAGCGTATGTTTTTCTCCCCCAAACATTTTGTAATCCAAAACTAGCATCACACTGCTCTATTGTCAGCCATCTCACCTTTTCCCTCCTGAACAGTGAAACTAAAATCCTAGCATAAGGTCACATATTAAACAGGAGCAGAAATGAGGAGTCAGCAGAGCTGGCTGGGAGAGAAATGTGTGTCTGAGTCTGAATGTGCTGAATGAATGAATGCAGGCCGTGATTTATCGGGCCCAGAGAGCCACTCTCCGCCTGTCCTGCTGAGTCCTGATGGCTGCAGCCTTTATGTAAAACAAACCCAGCCTTTTTATTCTGCTGCTCCCATCACTCCACTACGCCGAGGCCAGAAAGCTAGACTCTGCATTCCCCAAAGTAGCTCAGCAGCCACAAAATGACCATGGGTTCCTGTTTTATCGAGGTATGAGCTAAAAAACCGCACCACATGTGAGACAGTTATTACACAAAGAAGAACAGTTTGGAATATGGAGAAAGCATGGAGTGATGATTAAAAACGGAGAGACAACTCGTTTTGAGCTGTGTCTAACTGGAGGGGGTGGAGGATTTAGCTGACTATGCTAATATTCAGCAGGTATCTGTCACTGACCATGACTCTGGCAACATATTAATACTTCCCCTAAAGCTTAACATTTGTAAAGTTGAGTTTATGTGAGATTTAATCGGTGGCTATTGAAATCTTAATGGTTTGATCGCCGTCTGCGCACCATTTATCAAAAGTTCTAATCTAAAGAGATGAGCAGTCTTCAGTAGGGAAGATTATATATTGTTTCAAATATGAGTTACGTGGCTATCGCTCTCCTCCTCCCCCCCCTTCAGAAACTTGAGGCAAGCCTTTTACTCTTCCCAGAAAGACGGATCTGGCCGTGTGTGCAGAGGCCAGCACCTTCCAACCTTCCACTTAAACCTGAAGGGGTGCAGAGTTTGCACTGAAAATGACCCCTTTCAGTTTAATTACGGAGAATCTCATTGACCCGACATGTCCTCTTTTGTCCAGGAGGAAGAGGGGGTCCCGACCAGCGCAGCCTACAGTCTGACAGACTGGTTGTCGGAGGTGTCCGTGGTAACCCCACAGCGGCGGTGTGTGTCCTCCACTGGCTAGCAGTGCCTGACGGATTGACAAGTGACCAGGACAAAAGCTCTCAGTCAACAAGCTGTTTAATATCCATTATTATGGAGTGAACATTGTGCCCCTGGACAGGTAAACACATCTCCATTGATCCATTGATGGCGAGATAGAAATATTTTCTTTCGCCGCTCACCTCCATAAAGTACCCCCCTTTCACAAAGGCAGGGAGCAAACAATACAGAGAGAAAAGCAAAGAGGTATAGAGGAAGGCTGACATTCTGCTCCATTGGTAAATAATGGCGTGGGCAAGCTGGCCTATCCATAACCTCTGAAACTGCTGTCTGCCAAGATAAAATGTTGGGCCTGTTTCTCCAGAGCCTTCGAAAGATCAACACGGCTGATGTGGTTTTATTCTCCTTAATGTCACACTCAGTCTGGGCCCTCTGAAAAACAGTCCAGAGTAAACACTAATGACAAGAATGCTCTTAGACACTTTAAATTGGACGTAAAGCACAGCGCTGAAAAGCCATTGCACCCCAGCGGATCACTAATCTGTTGAACCTCTGAAGTGGATAAGACCTTGATGAAAAAATTCTCAGGCGCTCTTCACAATACAGATTGATGATGCATAGTGCAACCTTGTGTGTGCTCACAGACTCAGAAGAAAACCAACTTTTTTTTTTACAATCTGGAGCATTGCTCTAATAATTGAATTTCAAATCTTGCTCCCGTGCTATTTTTCACTAGAATGGCTGGAATATAAAATTGCTTGCTATTATCATTTTAATTCCTCTGCTATCTTTTAACCCTGCACACTACTACGACTTCTCCTGTAAGCGGTGAATTAGATTCCTGCTTTTTAAGTTTAAATGGAGGCGTATCCTTTTCCACGGGCTCTTCATATGAGCCCCCTTTCAAAGAGAGGGGACAGACACTTGGTATGCTGTTATTTTGTGAACTACTCCGCTTAGTGTGAAAGCAGAGGGCATCTCTTCCCAGCAGGACGTGGACAGCTCTTCCCCCTGTAATGATGCATAACTAGTACACTTCCATTCACTCTCCTGAGCCTCAATGAGGGTGGGCTCTCAAACCTAACTATTATAGTCCAGCTAATGTCAGAGAGTCAGCCGCATTCAATATTATATTTTGGTCTCTTTTTGCAGTTTGATTACTCTCCTTTATAAACACACCACCCCCCCTCAAACAACCCCCCACAATCTCATCTAATTTCCTTCTGTCTGTCTTCCTCTGTCTCTCTCTCTCTCTCCGTCTCTCTCTCTCTCTTTCCTCTACCATCTTTAATTTCAACTAGGCTTGCTGCTGATTTCCAGTCCTGTTCGGGCGGTATAAACAAGCACAGTGGGTAATTCACACTATATTAAAAACTGTTGGTGCAACAAAGAACTCTAATCAGCGGAGGCCTGCATAAGCAAATTATCAGTGCTAAATTAAAACCCTAAGCACAGGCTAGATGGTAATAATATTGCAGACCTTTAGAGCAATAATCACAATCTGGGTGCTTAACTTTATTTATCCCTCACTAAGCTAGCTATCAAACTGTTTTAGGGGCTCTAACAGCATCATGAAATTGTCTATGCTCTATGTATTACAGGTAGATTAATATCTATTGAACATTACGGATGAGCGAAAATGGGGTAGAGAGTTACGGCTTTTGATTTTGGAGAACAACCATATTGTTTGGGAGATGCATGACAACAAAATAGCTCAAATGATTTTCCCAGATTACTATATAAGATTGTTATGGTCCAAGAAACTTCCCGAGTTTTATTTTTTTTTAAATCCAGTGCTTCTTCTGCAACATTAAAACCCCATTACTAGGGGTCTCATTTTACTGCACAATAAGGTTCATATTTCAAACCACTTCTTTGTTCCCTCATCTGTTGATTGTTATTCATGCAATGCAAAATATCATCTCCATATTCCTGGCGAGCCTTACATTGATGCGTATCACGAACTCTTGTCTGCCTCCCACTTTTCATATCAGTTTAATGTGATAGCGTCAGGATAATTTCTTGTTTAAACTTCTGATATCGCAAACATGCAGAAACAGGAAATTTGCATAAGCATCAAGTAACTCCATTTAAACATCATCTCATGGGTAGAAATAATATCCAGTGTTCTATTACTGATATTTTACTATCAGAAACTATCTAAAAAAATCAACATCTTTGCTTTAGACTAAATCCAATGTTGTATTTTTTTGCCTGCATATTTTCAAGTGCTTAGGGTTGGGGGTTTTGTGGGTATTTAGTTCTGGTTGCGAATGGGCAAGGGTGGAGAATTTTAAATGGGAAGACAGTCACATTTTAATGTACCACAAGACCATGTTACTGCTGTACCTCTCTTTCAGTCATGGCCCTCCTGAATTCAAGCCGATTATGGATAACAACCACATTACAGCACGATACATCAAAGACCGAGCTTACTGCTCAGTGGGGAGCCACTCTGGCACATTTCAAAAATCTACCCATTCAAGAGCTCTCACTGGAAGCATGTTATGCACTAAATGTGTCACATAGGAAAGTGTTTTCTGATCCATCTGATTCCAGACCTCTCTGGCGCTGCCATGTACATTTGCTGGTTTCGTTAAAAAAAAGAGAAAAAAAGAAAACAGGGATGAGAAAAAGAACAAACACGGCACAAGACACAAAGACTCTAAGATGGACTTGACACTAAAACTATCATAACTAAGCTTGAATAGAAAATGCATAGTATTAACTGTTTATTATTGTTAATTGTTAGGATGATACTGATGAAGTTTTGAGGCATTTTTCTATTATTTGTTGTTAAAGACTACCTCAAAATTGTAACTGCAACATGTTAACTCAGTGATTACGAAGGAGAAAATATTAACGACACATTTGAAACTAGCACCAATGTTGCAGATTTTCATCAAACACAAAGACTAGTGCAGTATTGATGTGACCATTACAGCACAGGTATCTCTCACTCTCTTAAAGAGGAGGAAGGCACAGCAGACAACAAAAATTGAGTTCAACTCTAGTTAGGTACAGACAGACGAATCAGCACTACTGCAACGCCACTTTGTATTTGTAGCCTATATTGTTCAGTTTTTCTCACAACTTGATCAACTCACAACTTTATTTTCCATGTATAGACACCTATGCATCTACACATATATCTTGACATCTATACATACACATTCTAGTCCATTCTAATTGATTCTGATACATCTAAACTAATTGCAAGGTTGCCGTGTTAATAAGCAGCTGTTTTTCACATGCAGGTGTGAGGACAGTGGGCTACCCAAGGTGTGTTTATGTATTTGCATAGCTTCGCACCTGTTAATGAAAGCGCTTGTTTTTCAAATGAATCTCCATGCTCCTCTAATAAGACTCAGTTTCCTCCCACGGCTACCCTAATGACTGTTATCACACCACCATCGCAGGGACCAGCGCAGGAGTTATAATAACCTACTGTACCACTGCTGTGTGGGGGTGTGTGTGTGTGTGTGTGTGTGTCTTTATACGCTTACACAATCACACAGGTGATACATGATCCATGGAAGGGAAAACCAGCAGATCAGTGTGTTGAACAGGGGGAGGAAAATGGAGAGCCATGAAATGTAATGTATATCATCTCAGATTTACTAGACTGATTGTCGCACCATCTGCACCTGCAGCACAAACATTGTAGCACTTGTAATGGTATACATATATATATAAATATGATATGTATTTGTCCCAGGGTATTCTAAGATTATTCTGACAACTATTCAGCTCACATCAAGATACATACAGATATTCTTTTTTTTTTTTAATCTAATGTTACTTTTCTTGCTTATTTTTTCCCTTGATCTTGAGGCATCTAAAAATATATTTTCTCCTTCCACGATGTTCCCTATTCTTAATTTCCAGTATTTTTTTCCCCTCATTTCCTTACTCCTTGGTTCTTCTATATAAAAATCCTGCCTGACACTGACACATTTTGCAGGCGAGAACAGGTGAGAACCTGCCAAACCTTTGCCTAAACCCATCAACAGTCTACAGAGTTGAAAACATGCCAAGGCTGCCTCCGATAACAAGGAGAAGATGTTGAGATCCTCCTCTGGGCAGTGCCACAAGTCTCTGAATAGTTTAAGAGAGAATTTTCATCTTTCACTCACAAAGCAGCCACTCGCCAACGACTCTCCAACTGTAGATATTTTCTGCAAGCAAGCTTCTCCATTACCAGGAGCTAAATTAACAGTATTTAAGTGTCTATTAAAACACCAATGCTTGGCTGCCTCTGTCTGACCTCGCCTTGCCTCTATCCCATCCACTGCTGCTCATTATAATGGCATAATTGCAGGTAAGCATCCTGCAGTATCAACAAGCTTAATTACCAAAGTGTGAGAGGTTCATGGTGCTATATTGGCCCAAATAAACCTGGGTAGCAGCGGAATAAATAACAATTATCATTATCAGTCCAAGCCGGTTTCATTACTGAGGGCAAGACCACTGTTGACGTGTCCTTATTAACAAACAAGAAATATGTTTTTTATCTTACTTATTACCAATTAAGTACATTTTGGACAACGCTAAAACATATTTTTAATTTAACAATTACTTAACCATGCATGCATGCAGCCCAATTTTTTTTATTTATTTTTTTACAATGCTGGCCTGGAAACAGATCTTAAGTAATGTGTAGCATTTGTTTATGAAATTTTATTCAGGTAGCTAAGTTAGACTGTACTAATTATGGACAGCAGAAGCTTGTAAATCCTTTGTTTAGTTGTGTTTGCTTTGTTTATTGCACATACTGTACTGGATTCTCTCCCACACCTTCCCACCTGCTCTAACTTCCATCATTGCACACTCTTTTCATTTTATCCCCCCCCCCTTCCTACTTTAAAGTGTAATCTGCCAGATCCAGGGTTTTTTTTCCCATTTATTTTGACCCTCACTCATAAATACATCATGCCTTGCAAGGATAGACGTGGAGTACGGAGCAGTATTTGCCCCCTGCTCATGTGAAGGTTTAACTACGGTGCTAATCGGCTCTTAGATTCCATTTTTGTCATCTGTCGTCCCCTAATATGCACTAACTGGATGTATATTGTATGAGAATGCTCTTACTTTTTAACCTGCCTCTGAACCGTCAAATTTCTGCTTGCACTTGATCCGTCCATTTTATACATTTTAGGTCCTTTAAACCCCCTCAAAGCTTCTTAGTAACAGTCGGTCGATCAAAGCCACACAGCCTTTCCATCCTCTCCTGAATTGAAGCACAAGTTTAAGATTGTCTGAAAGGGGACTTGGGGCAAAATAAAATGGCATTGTTTCCCACTGACCTGACTCAGTAAACCAAGTGTGCTATTCTTGAACTGAAGCACACTGTTTTGGAATAAAGATAAAGCTGCTTTCCTTCGTCAATTTAGGGTTTGGTTTTTAAAGTGTTGGACATGATCCAAAATCCTGCAGCATAATTTTGTTATATTGCAAAGTCAGACAATGCACTGACCATCAGCACCAGTGTTATTGTGCCACCTTCATATTAGAACTACCATTACAAAAGCCAGGTTACTGCTGGGAATCAGATATTTTCTTATTGAGAAAAATTACCTTTTGTACATTTTCTAGAATTACACCTAAAAATAAAAAGTAATAAGTTGGGCCATGAATGCTTAATAATATTATATTAATATTATATCACCTCAGTTGCTGGCTACATTTTTTAAAACAGTATACTTCAGGTTGCTGCTTGTGTCTAAATGTATTTTGTGTGTGTGGGTATGTGTGTGTGCGTGTGTGCATGTGTGTGTGTGTGCACGTGCATGCTTGTGACTATACATGGATGCATACATGCCTTCAATGTGGGAGTGGATATGTGGTGTGTGTGAGAGAGACTGTGAATATGTGTGTATGCTCTGTTTATGCGCATCTGTATGCGTGTGCACGTACGTGTGTGTGTATGTGTGTGTGTGTGTGTGTGTGTGTGTAGGAAGGTATTATTTGGCGGTCCGGGTCAGAGGAGGGGCAAGGTATCAAAGATCACAAAAAGTGTATGACAGCTGACAATTTCAGGCTTTTGATTAAGATTTGTTGATATGACCAGTCCCTGGGTCTCTCCCAAACTCACTCCAGGGATTCTGGGCTGCCTGGCTGTGCAGCAGACAGAACAGCCCGTCAGTTGACAGAATCAGGCGGCACAGGCGCCTTCTCCTCATCGCCTGCCTTACCTCCCCGCTGAAACCCCAGTAATTAGAGTCTGGGCAACATGCAGAAAAAACACCTACAGAGAGCACAGTGTCATGGACATCGCCAATTATGCAGCCATTTTGCTCGTGGATGCAACCAGCCCTTGTTGTAATGACACACACATACACATACATGGGCATGAATAGCCAAGTACACACACACATACACACACACACACACACAAATACACATACTGCATGTGTGGACACAATGAGATCATTAAAGGACTAAATCAGGTTTCATCCTGACATATGCTTATTATTTACCAGAATGTCATGTCAGCAGTAACACCAAGCACACATGATGTTGCTTATTATTGCTATTTTGACCATAAATCCCTATCAAGGTCCTCACCTATACACCTTGTGTATACCTGGGACTCGTTTCACCAGGCACACAGAGACAGTCATTAATACTGACTCGTAAGTTAACACATGGTATATCATGAATAATCGTCTTTGTTTGAAATGAATAAAAAAAAAATAATAATAATAGTAACAGTGCATGTTAAAACAGAAAATTCTTTTGGTTGGATGGAAACTTGCTTGGATCGTATATGCATTTCAAATGATGACAGTAATAACGTCTAATGACCATTTTCCTTTAGATTTTTCCATTAAATCATCCTTGAATAATACAGCATAAATGGACTATTATCTTCCACTGTAATATTAAATACCACAGAAAAATTGTCTGCTTGCATTTAGCAGTAGCCAGAAGATGCTGTTGACTGTAGGCTAATGTCTTTAAAACACCTTCTCCCCTTAGAAAAGGGGAGGAAAAGTTAATTGCAGCATTTGCTCATCGGGGAGACAGAGGGCCACTCAAAACGTCCCCTCATTTGTGAATTAGAGACACACATTTAGCCACAGGAAACGTAAAGTGGGATTGCTCACCATGAGGAGGAGGTTAAGTGCACTCATGGAAAGTAGTTTAGTGTTTGTTACTGTTGCTCTGTTATTTCTTTTCTCTTGGATACTGTATGAATAGTTTGTAAATTTTCTGGATGTGAATAGAAACTGGTTTTGAATGGCATTTCTTTAATTTGTCCATACGATAATAGATGGTATTGGAGTGCATTGCGTCACACAATAAATCACATTACCTTGCCTGACACTTGTCCTTGTAATATCTGGGGTTTTTTAACACAATGGACAATCATTTTCTTTACACACTTATACAGTATATATGACACAAACCCAAATTTCCTAATGACTTATCTTTCTCTTAAACTTCACATCACTGCAATTCTACTGACATTTAACCAATACTGACAACAATAACATGGTTAAAAAGCACCTCACTAAAGCTATGACCCACTTGAGCAAAATATCTGTTATAAAGATGTTAATCTGTTTCCTGTTCAAATTGGCTTGCATTAGGTGAACCATAAGTAAGATAGGCTTCCCGAAAGCCTTGTCAATGGCCTTTACGTTGTACATGGTACCTCCATAATGCCTTACACTGCAACACAGAGCCACCATCATAGTGGTACAGTAATTAATCAGCTCCCCCGGTGCATGTTTGGCCATTTAGGAATTTGAGAAACACAATTTCAGTAATTATTTGTGCAGCTCCCTCCAGTACGACTTGACATGTATTGTAAATGTAATCCTGCCAAAGATACCCAGTGGAATTAGTATTTCAGTACTTTGGTGTAATGCTTTTTCAGATTGCTAACATGCTTAATTGTATTTCCCCAGCAGAGATTTCTGAGAGGAGCAAATTAATGGCTGTATTGTGGCTACAATATGGTATGATCTTCTGTACCATTGTTAGTTGTAGTGCAGCGCATGGATATAGTAAAATGCTTGAAATTGTATTTGTCATGTTCAAACCAAGTCAGTGCTATGTAAAAAAGTAGGTGTCAGAGGAGAGAAAATCCTCAATATTGCTCTGAGCTGGCTTTGACACAGATCTTCAACATAACATGCTGCCACTTCCAGAATAAAATACCCAGGCAAAGCTTGCAGACTTAGGGAGCAACCCCTTTCTAATGAGAATTTTGTGTAATTGATGTCACGCTATGGCAAGATTGGGATCATTTCTCAGTTTCTTCTCTTTGTTTGCTGCCATTTCAGAAATACGCCCTCTGAACTTTACCAGTCATTTATTCTTTCATTTCCTTCTCTAAACAAAAGCGGGGCCCTCTTTCTGCTCATCACCGTGCCAATATGAGAGAAACACCATCTTGTCACGCAATGTAACAAAACCATTAAACGTGCAGCATTAAAGGGAGACGAGATGCAATTAGCCAAGAAATTACTCTGATCTTGGTGACATTTGGGAGAAATCGTAACACAATATACGCGGCCGACGCTTGATTGACAGCCTAATCCAAGTTTGATGGGCGCCGGTCCACGTTCACCGAGCAGAGCGGGTCGTCGGCAGATAACGAGTACAGCTGCACAACCCTGATAGCTATGTCCGCCGCGATTCGTCACCGGGCAAATTCCTCTGGTTTAAACGATGATGAAAGTATCGACCATTAATGACAGGATCATCTCCCTGCCTGAAATAAACGCTCTAATCCCTTTTGCCAGGTCCATGAATTCCTAATATGAGTTATATAAACTGGAGCAATAAATCAGTGTTAGCTCAGTTGTGTTTGGAAAATTGTACCAAGGCTCTTTGCCCCCTGTTTGAAATGCAAGACGGGCAACTGAGGACATCTTCGCTTAAGCTGTAACATCCAATGAGTTATTGCTGGGGATAGATTAACTTTCTCACAGCAATAAGAATTGCAAATGGGCAAAGAATAAGGTGGAATTTCCATTGCTATTGTGAACTGAGAGATGTGTGTTTGACTACAGTCAGTGGACGGTGATGAATATCACAACCTTTCAGGGGTTGGGCCTTGGGTTGGCGCAACATGGGTGATGAGAACATCATATTAATTGCATTATAATGACATTAATCACAGTCATAGAAAAGTAACATAGAGAGCTAGAGAGAGAGACAGAGAAACAAAGACAGAGAGAGGTTAAGCAAAGTCTGAAGTGAGTTTGTGTTTGTAGGTCAGAAAAGAAACATTAATATCTAGGTTTTAATGTTTTTCCTACTTTTTTTTTCACAAAGAGGTTAGAGTAGTAAAGAGTTGGAGTAGATATCTCACAAGGAATGAGTAGTTGGAGATGAATAATTTCCTTTGTGTGTAATTGTTTTGTATAATACATTGTATCCATGATGTACTGAGGCCCAGTGGATGCAGCAGTAAGTTACACGCTCACACACCTGTATATCCACCATACACTCAAATATACACACACCACACTTTCAACAGTATTGAAATGTTGCATGAACTGCAACATGCACAAATTCAAATTCTTTCATATTTACAGTGAGGGCCTGATATGATAATGTCCAAAAAAACATAGCACATTTGAAGTCGTTTTCACTTATATACAGTACCTAGTCTACACAGTCGAGTAATGCATGGACTATGAACCGGCCACAGAAAACATATGGCAGCATCACGGGGGAGAGGGGAAGACCTTTGACTGACTGACACGTTTTATACCAGAACAAATGTCCACCTACGGGAAGCCTGACATAAAAGCAGGCATGCGTTCCCTAATTCACCTCCCCTCACCAAGATGATTGTAGCCTTTTTTTTTTATAAAGAGAAGGGGTGACAGGATGCTGCCTAAAAGTAATGATTAGGGTGAGTGGAAAGCAGAAGTGAATGGCTGATGAATATTTCATGTAAATGTTAGCAGCACTTACTGGACACAAGGCCTGATTGATGGCAGAGTGGCTGTAAATGCTTGGACGTTGAAGGGCCTCAGCCTCCTTCCTCAGCGCTTACTTCAAGCACCACAGTTAATCGCAGAATAAAGATGTATTTAGCTGAAGAGCTCTTCATTAATGGCCTGCCTTTAAACAAAAGTAGCTGCATGGGATTTGTGTCACTGGAACGAGATGCAAAGGACTGCTGACGGACAGAAGGGAGAAAGCAGAGAAGGGGAGAACGAAAAGAGGAAAATGCTGCTTTTAGTTGCCCCACTGCCATTTTCATAGTCAAGTGGGGCTTTTTTAAATGTGTACTTGGTATTGTTTTTAGCTGAGTAGTAGACAAATGAACAGTGTGTGCATTGTGTGTCTGTCTGCATCTGTGAGTATGTGTTTAGGACTGTGAAGCTGCTTTCTTCTATCCCCCCTCTTGTTATGGCCCTTGCTCTCACTCTTGGACTGCTGTGTAGGCCTCAATAGTACATCTGAGCGAGAAGGAGAGACAGACCTTCACATAGTATTTCCAGGTCTACTCTTTGGTTCTATATTCAATCTCACAGTGTGTCGATGCACTTTATTGTGTATGACAATCTGGTGTCATTCATTTCTCCCTATACGGTATAATCTGTCTGACTGGTTTACACTGCTGTCTTTGTGTTTGTCGATATGAACTATAGTATGATGAACATTTTCCTTCTATAAATGTCCTAAGAATGAGCATATAGGACAGGTAGCTCTTAGTGCCCTATGCCTGGAGAATCTTCTGATATATGACCCCAGCCTGTATGTGGAGAGACACCAAAATCCACTCTGGATCCACTTGTCCAGGCCTCCTTAATTAAAGCATGTGCATTTTTCTATTACCGACAAGTCCATTTGCAGACAACCATCCATCACGCATCTGCCCCCCTCTCTGCAGGCATGTAATGAATTGAACAAAAGTGATTTGTGGTGGTAATCCTTTAGCGCAGCTGAATGAAGTGTAAGCATTGCATGTATTTTTTACCCCCGTTCCTTTATTTCTCTGTGGATGAATTGTGCCCCATAGGCATTTGGTATCATATAGATGGCAGCGAACATTATGTTGACTAAGGTTTTGGTGCTATTACCTTGTATTTCTAATAAAACTAAAGCCTTTGGAATGACTCTCCTCCTCATTTTTCATTAGCTTTAGTGCCTTTTACCTGGAGTCCTGTGCCAATTTTTCAGCTTTTCTATGAGCCCGCTAATAACTTAAGTCTCATTCAGAACATTATGGGAACAGAGAATTTGAGCTGTTATAAATGAGGTATTAGTGCAGAGAGGGTGGATGGATATTCCCATTCACCATAAAAACTGTCACAGAGGATGTCCTCAACAATATATGATACAATATGACCCAAATGTAGTTTTTTATGAGAATCTATATTTTTGGGAAGGTGGTTTGTTTTTCTTTTTTTCAAAACTTCATGCTTTCTATTACAACTTTTACTTGGTTTTTATACGCTGCTTTTGCAATTTCAACACTTTCATATAAAACGTTGCTCTTTCATGTACAATAACAACATTACTTCTGTATAATCAGTGGCTGGTTGTAAGCTCATCCTCTTCCTGTATGACCTCACCTGTAGCTCAGGAGGGTTAGGGGTCATGGCATCATCCCTTAGTGGGCCAACCCTAGACATGCCCAGCCCTGCCGTGTCCCAGAGGACTTCCTGTCAGCTCTGTGTGCCCACGCCACTGTCACTGAATGTCTGCGTGTGTGTGTGTGTGTGTGTGTGTGTGTCCCGCCGCAGAACAAGACCCAATTTGATTTGCTCCATTGGCCTGTGAAGCTCGGCTGTGAGGCAGCACCTCTCTTTATTCCCCTAATGGCTTCCCTTCCCCACCGCTCCTTACCCTTCCCCAGACACCAGTTATGTGCACTCTTGTAAATATACATATACACGATGGAGGGAAAGAAAGAAGGAAAGACTGCGATGCATAGAAAGAAAGACAGACATACGAGAGAGAGAGAGAAAGAGAGAGAGAGAGAGTAGAGTGGAATAAAAGTGAGACAAAGGGCATAGTAAAAAAAAGGGTGTTCACTCTCTCGAGAAAAGGGAGCCATTCCCTCAGAGGCTGACCTTGGGGCTGAGGTCTCTTTAATCTGGGGATATTAGGAGCCTTAGATGGGCCAGGCAGGTGCTGGAGGGGTGGGACCTGCCTATCAAGGTGGGGGGGGGTAGCATCAGAAGCAGTCTATTTCCACAGCCAGGGCAAAAGCATGGTTTGTCACGGTGTCATTTGTGTTTCACTATGGATGAAGTTCAGGGTGCTGGAGGTTATGCTTTTCTGCTGCCGTTGCCACCCACTCTATACCACTGAAGACATATATATGGTATTACACCAGCGCTCTGGATGCAGCTCCCCCCACCACAAGCGATCTAAATGGTAGCTCTTGTGAGTTGAACCATATAAGTGAGTGTGATGGAGAGACATGTAAATTGCATTGCATAGGACATGCAATTGGCGCCGTCTATAGCTAGCTAACAGCATGGTTCAGCTCAAATAGGTTCTGAAAGCGCCCATGTGTGACTTTCAGTTTAAATGGGTCATACCATACAGGTACAATTCAATCACATATGAAATGAGTTTGCTGCAAGTAAACTTTGGAAATGATTTTCTTTGTCAAGTCTAATGTGTTGAGTTCAGTGGGTGTGCGCGTGGTTGTGGGTCTTAGAAAATTGCAAGGGCTGTGTGGGAGGGGGCGCTAATTTAAGAGGCTTAATAATGACCCCCTACTATTCTCTGCAGGAACTGCCTTCATTCGCCCATCACATCACATGCATGGCATGACATGGAAACAGGAGATGCATGTCATTTTTGACACAGCTTGGCACTTACTGGCTGCAGGGGAAACTTCTACATGAATCTCTTGCTGCAGTACCTGCCCATTTCTACCAGGAAGAAAAGAATAAGCTGAGATTCATACATTTCTTTGTGTTCTGAATCCTCATCTCTTCCAGAAAGAAAGAAATAATGTACACTTGCTTTAAATTTATTTTTATACATAAGAAAACATCACTGAATAATCAAAGCAGTTACAGTATATAATGTAACTTGGTTATTGTTGGGCTATATGATTTGTGGAAATTGCATGAACTTTGAAATGTATCCCTAGATACAAGCATTTCTATTTATAACTACATCTGATTTCATGAGAAAAACATTCACTGTACTGTCTTGTACACAAAAAACTAGTTTCTATGAGAAGGTAAATGCCAAAGATTTCCCCCAGTGACATGGGACTGGAGGGTTTATTTTTTAATTGATAGTCCTTTGTCTTTAGCACTCGCAGCACTTTAAATGAGGAGGATTATAAATAGACAAAATGGGCTCACCGGCCACATGGGTGTCTATATGGACAATTTAAATCTTACATGCTGTTCAAACTCTCATTAGATTAATTGATCCAAACTATGGTTGACAAATCAACGTGAGAGCAGTTAGAGAAAATGAAGGGTGAGAGGGTGAGGCACACATGTTTGAGGTAAATATCTAGGGATTTCTAGAGCTCGGAAATCCAATTCCATGACCTTTTTTTTTTCCTGGCTAACAAGAAGGCATCCTTGCTTTTAAATGGCTGCTTTGAGCTTGCAGGGAACATATGTATTTCACCAGACTGATAGAGTAAGGCATGTCAGACACCATGAATGAATTGAACTTGGAGATATAATGACATTGACAGGCAGTAAAATGGTGAGGTGCGTGACATAAACACAAGCTTCAGGCTTGAATCAGATTCTTACAGTACACCACCAAATTGTGCTACAAACTTTAATATTAATAGTATTTTTTTTCATGTCTGTATGCTAACATTGGTTCTCTAAATGTAATCTTTAAATGTCTTGAAAATAATTTAGCTTAATTTCTATGCACATGCTTTATGTTATATTTGTTTGGCAAATCTGATATGTGATTTCATAACACGAGTTAGCAGCTCAACCCTAAATCATGTTGGTTCCTTCTTTCAGGGAAGACCAAAAATCCCGGGGAGCATTGGAAAATGGGGGCCCCTTTGCATTGCCCCTTGATGCAACAGTCACCATAATGCAAGTGGCACGGTGTGTCCGCTGGTAAACGATTCGCATGAGAATCCCTCCCTCCTCTTTCCCTCCGTTTATCTCAGCTCTATAGTTTTCCTGTCTTTGACCCATGTAGAATCTAGCTTCCCATTTGGGCCTCCATGCGTCCAGGCATTTACATTTCACTACATTCAAATCCATCCAAATAGGATCTGAAAGCGTGTCATCACACAGACTGTCGGGAGTGGAGAGTCCCATGATTTCATTTCAATTTTCATGTTTTTTGGGCGTTTCACTGCAGTGGGGGTCTTTCTCAGAGGTGATTGTTTTGAATGATTGTGGGCTCAGAGTGTGAATGTGAGTCATAGCTGTATAATGACAGTTTGTAGTTTGAATAAAACCCAAAGGCCTATTCTGGACAGTTTTAGCTAGACTCTCTTAATCACTTCCTTTATCATAACTTTACAACTGCTGAATTGAAACCAATAGCTTTTATAGTGGAACACCTAAAAAGGACCCAACTCAACAAATCCAGGTGAAAATTTTGATATGCAATTATGAAACCAGCCGACTGTCTCGTCTTTATTGCAGAGTATTCACAGTATTGCCACAATCACTGCTGTTCCCCCCTATATTGCCCTTGGTGGAATGAGAGCCTTGTCTGGTCTGCTTGGACCCAGCCCACATTCATCTGAGATCGCTTCATTTTTTCTGTCCTTCTGATGTGTAATCTACTTTCACCATAGTTGATAAATTGCAATTCTGACTATTAAACAACATTATTAAAAACTTGTCTGGGTCTCAGATAGCAAAGGAAAGATGAGGAAAATTTGCAACTGTGCATTTCATCATGCTCCTCCATGGAGTAATATCGTTGCTGGAAAAAACATCTTGATCAGGCACCATGGCATTTTGAGTATATTTCAAATCAAGAGACTTTACATGACCACAATTATGACCATCACAATTATGTCAAACACATTTTTTTATTAAGTCTTGACATATGCCTATAGTGTGTGCTGGTCAATGACTCAAATCTGAACAGAGAACGACAATAGCCAATGAGAGTTGAGCACAAGAGAAGGAAACAAATACGTTGCTCCACCTCTATGTTTGTTTAGGTTCCATCTTGCACAGTAGCAGCATGAGAGCTTGTGTTTTCATGAGATTTCAGGCTTGTGTGGCGCTAGAACCTGCGTAATGTGTAATACCAGTCTTTAGCTGGTTGTCAAGTGTGTGTTCCACAAAAAAAATCTCTAAATGCTAGTCATGAGGTGTGTGATGTCCAGTCTTTTCATGTAGTGTGTCCCTGGCTTAAGTTTGCAGGAGTCTATTCCAGAATTCAATTTCTTTAAACAGCAGAACTTAACATCGACCAGGTCCCATACAAACGCAATCAGACACACACACACACACACACCCTGACACACCCCAAGCTCTTTATCAGTGACCTCTAATGTAAAACCTCAAAACCTTATAGTGCCAACTCTGCTGTACAACTCTGAAACACTTTCCCCTTTGATGATATTCTGAAATTAGTCCTCTTTAATCATACGTGCCATGGTGTTCCTGTGTTGAAAAATCCTTTTTTCTCCCCTCTTCCGGAGGTTGTTGTTGGAAAAGAATTTGGTGGATTACACTGGCATGCCACCTCTGAACCTTTCTAACTCTGTAATCCAAGGGGAAGCATGGCTCCTTTTTATCAGGAAGCTGAATAGATAAACAATAATAATACATTTCAGCTAATAAAACAGACCACGATGTATGGAGAGCTTACCCATAAGCCAAGCGTCTCAGCCTCATCGCCATTTGTTTAGAGCTGTTTGTTTTTAACTGCCTGCTATTGTTACTGTTTTTAATCCGGGAGAAATAAACTTATTTGAATGCCTCACGGATTAAAGAAACCGCGATTCCCCACTTCAAACACACGCAGCACATCGGGTGATAAAACGACTGCGGCTCAGCACCAGAGTTTCATTGTCCTTTTTCCTCCTGCGCCAAATGCTGTTTATTTAAACCGTTCCCTTTTCTTTTTCGGTTTCGAAGTATCTGGGTGTCTCTGTGAAGATGTCTTTCTTATTTGGATGTATTGTTTACCTCCTTTTAGTCAAAAGCTGGTTTGAATAATCCCAGAGCCCACCTGCTCAACTCAAACTGCTCCAGAAAAAAGACCAGGTAGGTGTGTGTGTGTGTGTGTGTGTGTGCTTTAGTGAGGTACACAACAACGCAGTAATACACAGTAATTCCTTCCCTAGCTCTGATTGCTGTGCAAGAAAACAATGGGCCTTGAGGAGGCCCTACTGGATGTAGGCTTTATTTGCATCACATTGATCCCTTATCTCTCCGCTGCCAGTTTTCCATCTACCCGTAACTCCAATTAGCACTCTCTCTTCCTTTGTGGTTTCAGGAAGTCTGGTCAGATGGCCGTGGTAAAGGCCAACCCTGCTCCACGGGGGAAAGCAACGCCAAGGCCCAAGTGAAAGAGATGGGTAAGAGGAAGTGTGTGTGTGTGTGTGTGTGTGTGTGTGTCAGAGCGGGAGAGAGAAGGAGAGGGAGGGAGAGACAGAGAGAGAGAGGGTGGAAAACAAGGAGGGAGAGAGAGTTTGTATGAGTTTCTGGGTTTGGTTTTATGGATAAAAGAAACCAAAATGAACTAATATCCAAAGGTATGATACTTTAACAACGCTATTCAGAAAAGACTCCAGATGCACAATTACAAGCCGGCTGAATGAAAAGACAATCATAGAACGAAGGGAGGAGTCAATCATGTGTGGACAGAAACACAACCTAAGGTATTGTTGAGAACTTTCACCACCAGGTACAAGTTTCTGGACTCTTTTCTATGCCTGCAATATACACTCCTTAGTAATGAGTTGATCAAATATGTATTTTTGCTTTGAGTGGAGCTGTTAAAGTGTATTTTTATCCATGTTTCAAAACTTCTTTTACGAGTGTGCATGTAAATGCTTTGAAACAAAGTTTGCCTCAAAAAACTCCAAAGAGAAAACAGTGCAACATTCTGACAGTCAAGTCCGTCTCTCCACCACCTCATCCCTCCATCCCCACCAACACCACCACCACCACCCTCCAGGGCTGGGGGCATTTTAATTGGCCCACTTCCGAACTGTAATTTTTTTAATTGCTTGGAGACACTCTGCTCCCTTAAAAAAAATCAATGCAGATGTAATAATATCTGTAATTGTCTGCCACACTCCGGGGACACCACAAAAGCCTCGGATCAATGGAGGAAAGCCGGGAAGCTGGTAGGGGTTAATTTTTCCCTTTCTGTAGGTAATGACAGGGAGGCAACGCTTGGCTCCTGGCATAGAGGCACAACTTGTGCTGTTCCTATTGTCTCTACAGCTCCTAATTGGGCCAAATGCAGTTAGTTCCCCCTGGCAGAGGCTGTCGAGGTGGTGATTAATGAAGCCTCCAGTCACGGTAACCTGATAAAAAGAAAAGAGAGGGATGGGGGAGGGAAAAAATATCAACCTGCTTTGTGTTCTTCATCCCTTTTCCTTTCTTGTGCTTTTTCACTGCCTTTGTCAATTCTCCAAAACTTCTTTCTCTAAGTAAACAGGTGAAGTACTTTAAGTTTGCTAAGGTTTATTTTTCTTCAGGGAAGAGAGGGGGCAGGCCCATTACTGCATTATGGGAGCAATTTAGAAAAAAAAAAGAGAGAGAAACAGGCGGTCGGCTCAGCTTGAGTCCCATGCCTCCTTTCTTTAAGCGTAATATCACACGTTCTAAAAGAGTTGGTGAAAATTGGCTGGACCTGGAGAGTCTGCCGGAGGGGGTGGCGTTTGGCCTTTGCAGCCTGCTTTCCTGTACAATCTCCAGAGACATGTGTCAGGAATCCAGGATCAAGAGGTCACAGGTATTAGCCTCCCAGGATCGTCATGGCCTTTGACTAATTACCTCATTAAGCTGCGCTCCAATACTTTCCAGGGCCTCTGTGGCTGGGCCTTGTTGCTCTGTGTAAAGAGGACAGAGTGGACACAGGACCCATCCACAGTGACCTGGGTGAACTGACAGCAGCTTGTTGCTGCATGGTGGGCGGGAGGTGGGAGGGAAATCAATCCTCTGTAAATATATTAGATGCAATTACATCCTGCTGGACTTTGCCTAACACATTTATAGAAGCATTAGGCAAAGTCTTGCTTTATCAACCCCCTCAGGCCATTTGGGCAGAGACAGGTAATTTTCACATGTAGTAGCTGTTGGAAGGGTATTAAAATAAGGGCGCAGGGGAGGGGTTGTATATCTAGGTTTTGATTGTATTCAGAATTGAGTGTGTGTCACTGGTGATATTAGGTCGATGTCACTTTGTAGTTTGTGGTGATCCTAATGAGAGGGTCAATGACAACCAGGCTCATTCCTGAGGCTGAAGAAGGCTGAAAGGATCTTTTACTTATAAAGCAATGCCTGTACCTACAGTGAAGGTGTAATAAATCAGTTTCACACATCATAATTCCAATTTATAAATAATTAGATTATATAAAACTTGCTATTCCTTTTAACCAGTGATTCATTTAGTTGTAAATATATCTTCAAATTCACATGAATAACCATCATTCACACAAATGAATTATCAGCATGGCTTTCCAATTTCTCACAAAGAGAAGACTGATATCCTCATTTTCAGAACGTTTCATTTCAACACTTTCTTTCAAGCTTACCAGCAGCTGGAATGTTATTGCATTATTTCAGGAATTTGATTAATGTTTGTATTTGGGCATGTTCATTTTGTCTGGAATTCCGTAGGCACCTTAATTCCTCAGTGAAAAATGCCCAATTACCATAAAACGTATGAATGATAATTGTGGAACAATGTAATGTCAATAGCCTTCTGATTAATCCCTCTGAACACAGCCAAATGGCTGGCGCAGTAACTCGCTAAGTGATAAGCAATTTCATTTGTTCTTAATTACTAAGAGGCCCATTTTGCCGCTGTCATGATGAGATTTCTAAACCTGCTTAACCAGTCAAGGCTAATACATTTATAAAAGCATCTTTTTTCACCCTCTCTCTCCCTCTCTCCTTTTGGAAGGTATTCAAGTCTAATTACTCATGAGAGGGCATGTGTGCTTACAGTAGCACAAGAGGTGCTTGACAACAAAGTTTCTGCCAAACAGCCAGGTCTCCAAGTACATTCAGGTACTTTTTAGGAAGAATAGTTCTCCTAATGAGAAACAGTGTGTGTGCATGTGTGTATGTGTGTGCGTGCGTGTGTGCATGTGTGCACGTGCACATGCTTGCGTCCGTGTGTCTTCGTGTGCGAGTATGCACGCAACCACCTTCATGCTTGTGTGTGTTTGCGTCCGTGTGCTTATTATAGAGATTTTTTCATGGGGTTTCAGAGCCAATAGAGCAGGTTTGTATGTTGTCATCCATGAAATAGCCTTGGGTCTATATGCCATAGGTTCTTCAAACAGCTTCCCTTTTTTCCCACCCTTCTCTTTCTTTTAGCGATGGATTGGGGAAGAGGTCTGGTCAGCTCAGTCGATGTGCTGAGATACAGCATCACACAGTTTTAGCTCAGGGCTTCCTCGCTGTCACCCAGCAGCACCCTCAAGACCACTATTCTCCTTCTTATCCCAGACCTGAATTCTTCATTTGGTCACACTGCTTGCTCCTGAATAGTCACCTTTGAGAAGATTAACCCTTTCATTAAAAATGCCTGACCAGGGTCAACCTACTGCCTGGCTCTGCAGTCCCTGTGCCTCGCTTTGATCTATCAGCTATGGAGAAATTATTAGCAAACTCTAAGCCCTGCCATGTGATTTGTTTTTGTAAATTTGTAGAAATTATTCATAATCCTATTATGTGGCCAAGGGGCAAACCTGCATAAAATATATGAGGCCTTTGTTATTGTGTGGAAGGCAGAATGAAGGAATGCTGAATGTGGGTGCACTGGGAGTTATGGGAATGCAGAAGGCCCTAGGGACCTGTCCTAATCTTCTGACTAGGCCCTATGCCTTTTATAAATACCTGCCTCTGTACCCACTGATGCCACTCACTCAAAAGAGAAGAATTATTGTCCATATTTGCCTATTTCCCAACCCCACCCCAATCCTTAGTATGCTAGTTCTGTTGCAGACAAGGAATAATTGTGACATTACGAACCTCTGTCCCAGCGGCATGCATTATCAGGAGGGTAATGTATTGCACATAACCAGGGGAAGAGGAGAAATCGCAATTTTTACACCTCCCATCTCCCTTTCAGGGGCCAATACTTTGCAGAACAAAAGTCAATGTCTCAGCCCAAATCTTGTCTGACAACGCGTAGCAGCCCGTGCTATTTTGGGCTCTTTGTGGTGCCAATCTCCTATCTCTCCCGTGACATTTTTTCAAAGAAAGAGTAGATTTCCTAGAGACTCTGCCCTTTGCAACTTCCACAGTGTATTCTTGCTCATAGAGTAAGGACCCTCCTCCTCACTCTAATGCCATCGCTCTCTGCACTGACCTGAGAAAGGGAAAATTAAGACAGCGTATCAGGCTAAGACCCCTATCTTTAGCTGGTGGACTGAAAAGACATTATACAGATGCTTAATTCCCAGTTACACATTTGGAATAAAAGGTGCAGAACCTGGGAAAGTTTAGTCTACGTTCCGATGCTACAAACAAGCGCTAGAAGCATTCAAAACATTTTATGGCGTTAGACATTAATCTTTTGCCACTTTGTCCGATCCAAGGTAAATAAAACATTATATCTTACGACACTAGATTCAACTTATAAAATGTACAATCTATAATTGTCTCTAAAGTTATTTCCAAAGCCCGTCCTTTACTCATCCTGTATTCTGTTCTGCAATATTTTACAGCTAATACAAAAACTTGCCTTTCTTGCTTTTAATGCCCCCATTCTAGACAGGCTCGCTTATTGGCAGGCCACCAACTTCACATTAATTTGCTGCAGAGTGTACAGGTCTTATCTGGGCCTGTTTTTATTCAGGGTGAAAAGCTGAGTCGTTCTAAATAACGCAGGTCTAATTGGCCGTGTTTTGCAGTTAATTTCCATAAAGAGCCTAGGAGACTGTCACCTCGATCTGGGAGGACAAGGTGCTGGAGCTGGAGCCATATACCTCCGCCAGCCGTTAATCAGGGAACACACTTTCGCCTGCTTCACAAAGGGCAGAGGTCAAGGAGGAGGGGCTGACACCATATCTGCACCAGAACAGTGTAATTGTGGGAGTGTAAATTGTTGTAGAAAAATGCCCTGTCTTTGAAATTCAGAGAAAATGCATGGTGAGGTTCTTTCCAAAAGGTATAATGAAGGACTCAGCGTCTCTTTGTGTAAGCAGGAAAAGTAAAGCTTAAGAAACTTTTTTTGGCATGATGGTTTTTGTTATTAATACTAAATTGAACAGTAGATTTAAAGTATATGAATTTAATCTTTAACAAAATTTGCCCAATCTGCTTGGGTTTCATCCTGACAATAGTATCCTAAAAAATATAAAAAATAGACAGAATTCCAATTTGATACTGTAGCATTTCGGTACAAATCCTATAGGAAATTCCCAATGTATCCCTAAAGGAATTTTTAACAAGGGAAACACTGGCTGTCTACTTCTCCAAGTAGCTCCTAGCCCTCTGGTTTCAACCTCTGAAAGTTGTGAAGGTGCGTAGATGGTAGTATACTCAGTGAGAGGATCCACCTGCCTTTGGTGTTCTGTGTATTTATGCTGTACTGTACCCCGCTTTGGGGCCGGGCCCTTATGCCCCTCCTAATGCAGCGTGCTTGATCCCACAGCTGTGATTTTCCGGCTGCCACTTAGCATCCAGTGGCTCCAGGGCCCTGAATAGTGGTGGTCTCAACAGAGTCAGGCCCCCTCATTTTATGGCTGCCTGCCTGTGGTCAACAATCCTCTAGATCACTACAGAATTACAGAGGAGAGAAGATCTGAAACACTCATGTATCACACAACAACTCAGGGGGGGAAATAATTATTTTATGTGATATGTATTGATTCCCTACGCTCTGTACAGTTTACTTAACTTGTGTGCGTGCTGGTTTCGGTGTGTATCCGTGAGTGATTTTGAATGAGTTCAAGATATAATACAGAATCTGCTTTAAACATAAAATTGGATTGGTAGCACATCTAGTCATACAGCATCATTGTGGTTCATCTGTCAAGAGAGCATCTAAAAAAGATAAAAACTTGGCCTTGCAGGTGTAATCAATATTATCCATTTTCAGAGTGCAAGGGTAAGAATTCAAGAGACAGGTAAACAATCCTCTACATCAAACATAAACATGCCCTAGAGGTACAACTCACAACTTTATAGCATCACCAACAACATGCATGAAAACCCACAAAATCGGAGGGCTGTGTCTTTAACATTGCTTCGCCAAAAAGGGGGCAGAGCATGACTAAACTGGCTTTATTTATTCAGTTTAAAGCGTCCATATTGGGTCCATGGAATACACTAACCCCCAGTGGTACACTTAAGTGGCTCGCAAAGAGATTCAGAGGATGGCGCTGCCAAGTGGGGCTTTATGGGGACAATTTAACATAATGGTCAAATAAATACTGGTGTAAAAAAACACCTGTGAACAGTGGTGGCAGCTTGGAGCCCATTACTATATTTTTTGTGTGACAGTTCAGCAATGTTCAACAGATTTCATTCCATTTTGCCAAAGTAGAGGTTCACATTCAAGTTTTATATGCCAAAACGGAAATGCAATGCAAATACAGCTCACTAAACCCAGGAAGGCAAGGATACAACAAGCAATGCAATGCACTGGGAGAATTATGATGAGAAACTCAATACTCTCAGTAATACCTCTCTCTAGCTGAATACCATCAACACTTGGATGATTTCTCAGTGATGTCTTGATACTATTCATTTTGGAATCAGCTAAAGAAGGGCTAACATCAAGCTAATTGAATTCATTTTTTATGCAACATAAATTTGAAGACCGGAAAATATTGAATACTTTCCTTCCAAAATAAGATAGCGCTCACTTCAAAAAGTGACACCTACTGGAACAAAATGATTGATAAGGTAAAATTAAAGCAACTTTTAAAAGATCATGTAACTCACAAAAAAATCACACTTTCACAAACTAGATCTAGCCTATATTATAGAGAAATTCCTATATTTCAGGTAATGATTTCTTTCAAAAATGGATATATAGTGTTTAACAGAGAGGTGGCACTGTTAACATTATCAAAAGAAACTTGACGACAGACAGGGCCAGTACAGGTTAACATACACCAACAACGGTCAGTGACACAGGCTCTGATTACTCTCAGTTTGTGTCAGCTTTTTTGGCACTCAGCTTTGCCTCAGGGGGTCGGGCGATGACTGGGTATCTACAATCTGTCAAAGTAGGCCAGAATTATCAACCGGACCCCCTCAAAACTGAAATCAATACCACAAAATTAAAATGACAATAATGGCTGTGTCATTGAAATGGAGAAAGTATTATTTTTCCCCTTAGCTGGTGAGTCAAACAATTCTTAAGCATTACTACAGACAGAAGTTGGTACAAAAGCTTTTAAAAGGTTTTAATAATGTCAATGTATTATCAGTATTTCAAATCCTGCTAAGAGGCTGTACTCCACCTCAGGTTTCATGTGACAGTCTTAACCCGAGTAATTGCTGTTGTTAAGAAACATTTTCCCTGATTTAGTCCCTGTCCCTAGCCATGACTTTATATGACTTTTCACATAAACCCCACCCTGGATAATAGACCTCACATGACTTTCTCAGTAATATGAAGATGTAACCAAGCCCAGAAATGTCCTCCTTGTCTCTCTCTTTTTCTTTCTCTCTCTCCCATCCCTTCTGCTTGTAATAGTTCTCCCACAATGCCGCAGAGAGTTGACCCCTGCCTCACCCCTGGCGCTGGGTGTGAGCTGGGTGTCCCAGTCAGACCTGTCCTGCTGAATGCCTTATGTCAGGTTGTTTGTGAAACTCTTGTCTTCTGTTTGTTCCCTCTCCCCTCCCCTGTCCTTGCTGACAGTGTCTCCATTGTGAATCTGAAGGGCCCTGCTTTGTTTTGCCCGCCTCATTGGAGCCAGTGTTGGTCCAAAGAGAGCTCGCACACACCTCTGTCCTCTCTGTGCGAGCATCTGTTGACTTACCTGCCCATTATTTAACTTTTTCTGCAGCTCTCTCAGGGATTCACCTGCACTTCATGTCACCTCGTTCAGTTTGGTATTTAATATCTTCATTATTATGTAAGGAGTTATAAAGGATTGAAGAATTTTTGATCTTTTATTTTTTATCTATACTTGCATACAATTTTCTGAACCTACCATGAGGCATTCAAATGCAGTATTAATTATGACCTGTAGGAGGCATACAGCATACAAGTGGACCTTATTGGCCTTTACCAGTTTAAGTGCATAGTGTTCCTTATGGTTCCATTTTATAGACATTTAAAATCAATGATTCTGGAAAAAAAAGGAAAAAATCCAATACAATCAAATCCAACCTCATCTCTACACCCCCTCATCCCCATGACTCCCCCCACCTCCTTCATCCCCCTTTTCCCTCCTTCCACCCCCACCCCTGCTCCTAACATCAGCGGGGAGCGTGGCTAATTTACGAGCGTGGGCAATGCCAACATGCTCTCTGAGGAGGGCCCATTTTAACACCTCCAAATGCTGTAATGCATCCCAGCTGACCTTAATTATAAAAGCATGCGCCTCCCTTGTGCTTCCCCCCACCCCATTTTCTCCCCCCTACACAATCCACAAGGCCGAGGGTGTGAGCCAGTAGTCCTACCTGCAGAGAGCACCACAGCAGCAGACACCGTAGCAGCTCAATGTTAATAGTTGCATCCTGAGAGGAAATCAATAAAGCTATAAAGGGTGATATCACAGTGTGTCCGGGGCCCCCGCACACACATACACACCGGCAAACATACTCTCTCCCCCCTCCCTCTCTCTCTCCCTCAGTGGGACCTGTTTATGAGCAGGTCTGGTGCTCACTGGATGGTGGGAGCAGCTGAAAGGTCAGTAGTATGAGGTTTTGATCCAAGGATGAGACGCCTTCCTTGGGAGTGTGGGGTAAACGGTGGAGTGGGACCCCTGACTCATCTGGAGAAGAAGTGGATCTTTTCAAGGGCTTATGGCTGCTGTGCGTCGTCAAGGTAGCAAAGCATTAGCGCCTATAAAGGCCCATCGATGCCGCCTGGTTACGATCAGAGGGGAATCCCAGGAGGTAAAACGGGGCCTTGCTAAACTGCTGATGAACCAAGGGAGATATTAAAAGACTGACTCTCCCTCTTCTTCTGTCTGTATTGCAGATTTTTGCCCATAATATTGATATACGCACAGCACGGGGCTCTAGCATCATTGGGCTGATAAACTGCTCGTACAATAGATAATCTTTTATGTACCTCCCCGTGCACAGCACAAATATTATGACTATTAGTACATTAATTAACTCCCTGGCCTGGGGGTCCTCTGCCCAGCCAAGGTTAAGAGCTTCTTTAATTAAAGATCAATATGGTTTTGCAGTATATTTCTACCGCACCAAAGGAGACATGAGGCTCTTTACTGTCTACAGCATGTCAGAGTGATATAGAAGTTCACAAGATATGTACAGACAGAGACTCAAAGTGCAAAACGGGACCATTTGCAAGTATGGAACAGTGAGCTGATATAATATGTCAAACTGCTAAAGTGATGGTCTGAAAGATATATTACATACCTTTTTTTATGGATTTAATTATGTTTGTAGCAATGCTGTCCACCTACGAAGTGTAATACAGTTGTGCATGTCAAGCCTCTTAGGTGTTTTCATTGCCATTCATTAATGGTCATTATTCTCAATCTGAATTCACCTTTCTGCAGGTCTGAGCTTGATCCCAAACACACAACCCCATTAAGATCAGAGCTAAAGGGTACAGGATCACAGCAACAATGTCCAGCCAATCTTCCCGTCTTTGTTTACCTGACATTTGCCTGTCTAACACCACTTCGTAACACACTCGGGGATTGCGGAAAGGAGGTAAAGGAGGGGCGGTACGGGTTGAGATCAAAGCCCGGGCCACTCTCCCTCTACTGCCATCCAGACAAGCACACCTTAGGATTTAGTCCTTGTTTGTAGTACTGGAGGTGGCAGGGTCCAAAAAACACACCTTCAGACTCCGGGCTCCTAAATTCCCCTCAGATCTCCGTAATCCGCCTGGATTGTGTTTGACAGGACAGGGGTGCTCCTGCTGTTCTGCGCCCCTGCTCATTCCGGAATATAGCCAACAAAGGGTGGCTGCAGCCAAGACCCCAACCCCAGATCCAGCTCCAGCACCATCCCGCCCCTCTCTATAAGCAGCTTGAGAACATGGACCTTTTAGCTGGTTCAGGACCTTCAGTTTGGTTCTTCAGCAATGTTAACTGTCTACTCTAAAGATTGTTTCTGCCACCTACTGTAGATCTGGCTTTCTCAAATCCCACTTTCAATAAAAACACGATGAATCACATTGTTTACAATCTTTGGATTTCTTCAGCCACCATAGCTACCGTGTTTTATACATTAACTGCACTTCATGAATATGAATTTTATATTGAATTTTTGCGGTATAGAGTAAGTGTACAAATTATAAGGCATATGCAGTACTATATCATACCATATACTCACAACAATTCATTCTGCAAATTATACAAAATAAATTATATAGGTGTGCATAGGAATTTTACATAGACAATATTTGATGTTTAAGCTATAAATAGTTAGGCCTTAAGGTCCAAAGATCAAGCTTCTATAAATATGTCTGCAGCCCTCACATAATTGATAACTTACTGGCCCAACTGCAAAATATACTGTAGCTACATATTTTCGTATCTTGTGTATTGTAGGCAAAAAAGGGGTGTTGTAACTGAAGGAAAACCAATATGATTCTGATTTATTACTCTGTGGTTATCAGGGGAAGTTACTCACATAGACACACACATGCATCCTCTCACACATACTCACTCTCTCTCTCCCTCTAAAACACTCGCTCTTGCACACACACACACACACACACACACACACACACACAGTGCAGTACTCTACTGGAGATGTGATGGATAAGGCAGCCGCTCTTATCGACGCTGGCCTGGCTTTGGCTTAGCCCTCCTGGGTCTCTGTGGGCCTGTTGACCAGTCTCTCTCCCAAACCTGCTTCCTCTCCCTCCCACCACCACCCACGCCCCTTTGCCACACAAGACTAAGACAGGTTAAACAGTTAAACACCAGCAAATCCAGCACTGCCCTGTGGGAAATTTGCTTCTAATCCCTAACTTATAGGCACACAATCAAAGCCAAAAAGCCTGAGCAAGAAATCTGATCCACCCCCTAACAATCTTGGGCCTCTTGGGAGGGCAGGGAGAAGCTCCACAGACAAGGCTGAGATGGATAAATACCTAAATGATGAGACAGACTGGGGACATGGGAGTAGTGTCTGGCTATGGCCGTTCACCTCCAATTTGGCATCCACGCAATGAAAGGCAATTGGGCGGCAGCCCCCACACAGCAGCCAGTCCTTATTATTATATGTTGAAGTGTGGCTTGGGCAATGATTAATGACAGTGTCAGGGCGAAAACAAAGCACAGCGCAAGTTATCTCCAATCCACCTGCTCCTGTGGCCCGATTGGAAGGGAATGGAAAAGAGTGCAAGCAGCACATGGCTTGATAATGGGAAAGAGAGAGAGAGAGGGACAGAGAATGGAAAGGAGAAAGAAGAGGGGAGGAGAGGGCAAGAGAGAGGGGGGGCAGTTAAGAGAAGGGGAGTCATCAGTGACCAGAGCAAGGTGAGAATAACAAACTTCAAGGGAGCCGCATACTACAGGCATACACATAGAAACGCATAAAGGACATTATAAAGACCAATGCCAAATCCTGTATGTTGATATATATGTCACAAATTCCATCTTACATGCATGATTAAAATAATTCCTCATCACCCTTAGGTATTTATTCTCTGTGTGTTTAAACTAACCGAACACCAACTTGCAGGTAATTTCCATGTGAAGTGTGAACATGCAGCTTGTGGCTGGCCTGGGTGATTGATTTGACAGACAGAGTGGACTTTCATGGCGTCTGTGTTTGTTACATCCAGGCCCACTGTCCCCTGCTGTATTGGTGTTGACATTTATGAGACATGTCGGAGGGGGCCTGCTAGACCTCACTAATGAGAGAGCCGAGGCTGACACTTGATAGCGTAGCCTGACACTGCCATCCAGAGACCATTCTGGGTAGTGCAGCTTTGGCATGGCGGACAATTGCTATGTTTATTTTTGTGCCACTTCTTTCATTCTTGGCAGTTCACTGTACTGCAGTGTACTGTAGATGATCACAGAAACCGCACTAAAACCAAGTTTGAATACAAAAACAAAAATAATTAACGGTCATATGAACTTAATTGCTTGGGGACGTCTTTTCTACATAAGGTCAGTGACACACCAATCCCTCACTGTGTGTGTGTGTGTGTGTGTGTGTGTGTGTGTGTATGTATGTGTGTGTGTGTGTGTGTGTGTGTGTGTGTGTGTTTGTGTGCAGGCGTGCTCTCAGGTGTATGCGTGTGTGTGTAAGTGTGCTTCTTTGTGACTGTGTTTCTGTGCCTGTGTGTGTGTGTATGCCTGAGCTACAACCTCACTGTCACACACAGTCCTCCAAATCAGGTCACTGTGTGACAGCGAGTTGCGGGCGCCACGGTGACGAGAAGGGGACATTGGCTGGAGAGCTGAGCTGCCCTAGATAATGTCACGGTACGGTACAGTATTTTATTTATGCACACGACTCAGCCCTGAGTCACAGGAGGCGACCCCTGCCCGCTCACTTATTCAAGTCGAGGGAAAGGCAGTGAGATCAGTAGCCTGCTCACATACAAACCCACACTATGGCCAAAGGGCTTTGGAGACAGGCTGATATCTGTCCCCTTCAACCAAGACTGAATGTAAGAAACACACTTGATGATGGTCTTTTCCACGTGTTTTTGGCCCATCAGATGATGAGGCATGACACTTTCTGATCTTAGCTGACAGTGAGGAATGACAAACAAAAAACATGAAACCTCACTCAAACTACCAATCACCCCTTTAAACTATAACCAGAGCTGAAGTCCAAAGAAGGTGGAGGATGCAGAAAAATAGGCAATTCAGTTTTGCATTGGAAATCTCTCCTCTATCTCTTTGCACTCTATTCTATCCTCAAAAGCTGCAGAAGACATTACAGAGATGAAGTCTCATTTTGACCCATGTGTGGACCCAGAGACCCTCTCCATTAAAACCAGGAAATGAAAGTGCACCACCCCTGGCTTCACTAATAAATGCCTCTCGACTTTCCAAAGAGCCCCTTGCTGGAGCTACATTATATCCCTGGCTACTCTAACTCTGATGTCCACCCTCTAATGACTTCTATTTTAAGATTCACCAAAAAAAGGGTTTCATGTAGTTTTTCCAGATAAAATGGGACTGGAAGAGCCAATATATTTCCAAGATCCTCTATACTCCTCTTCTTGCTGTTTGAGTATCTGCATCAGTGCATTTTTCCCTGGGTAGTTTTCAAGTGACAAAAGTTGCAAAGACGAAACTGCAGCTTCAAGACATTTTGTAAGCATTGGCCTAGCACTAGAAAGTAGGAAAGAGGCAAGGGCTTTGGGGACTTCTGCCAAGGAGTGAGGTATGGCCGGTGGAGCACGGAGCCCACTGATAGCGAGGTCGGAGGTCATCCGTACTGTTGCTATGGCCTTCAGTGACGCTTCCAGTTCCGACAGACTCAAGTGTGAGCAGCCAGATACACATGTGAAGGAAATGTCCGTCTCACGTTTAGGCGTACATCAGAGGCCCTTGAAACAATCACAGAGTGTTCCCGAACACAACTCCCTCATTCCGATGGCGTGCATAGCCGTCGCCGAGGCATTTTTTTGTCACCCAGCCCTGGGATGCCAGCTACGTGTCTCTGATATGTATGCACTGTCTACACAAGGCTGTAGACTTCACTGGCCTTTTAACCCATTAGGATCTGTCAAGAAGGGCCTGGTGTGACTAATACTCTGCTGCCACAGGCCTTGGCCAGGTTCACGGTGCAACAACAAGCTGAAAGCAAGCCGCCCTCACCAAAAGGCTAGAAATTTCTAAACATCAAGAAAACAGAGCCTTTTCTGTAAACAACCTGTCAGTCATTTTCATTTAGAATGTTTTGTCATTTTTTTGCGAACAATTGTTTTGAGACTTCTCCAATTGTATGCTTTATTTGACAGTTCCAATCTTGTAAGACTGCATCTTTCAGCTGTGGATGTGGCAGGGGTGTCTTCCCTATGTAGTCTTCCTGTAGCAGTGTAATCTGTGGAGGAAACTGTAGTGTTTTTAATGAGAAGCCATGGTCTCCTCTTCTCCATAACAGCTCTTCTCTGTCTGCAGCACAGTGCAGCACAGCACAGCATGCTCCACTGAAATGTGGTCTGTCTATGTGGGATTGCCGGGGCCCCTTTGAAGTACTGAGCCGCGGCTGTTTCCTTTGTGTGTAACAACGCAAAAAATCAAACCTAAAACCAAAACACCCATAAGAATACCTGAAAGGGATACAATATAAAGTGCCATATGTATATGATGCTTTACACATCTCTTCTTTGTTTCATCCCCTCCCCTCTGCCATGATTATGCATGTCTTCTGTGAAGAGCTGCACTGCGTCTGGAGAGCCCCTTGAATGGAAACTGTGAGGTACAGAGAGGCGCACTAAAATCCTCTAACGCTCTCAAACGAACAACCTAGGGACAAAACACGAATTCCGTGCGGTTTCTCCCCTTGTAGTGGTGCAGCTCAGACAAGCTCACATTTAGCAGTGGCTGCTGTCTCAGACAGTGGGTCCAGTGGGATGTGTAGCTATGTGTTTATCAGAGGATGAACTTCCTCTTTTTATGTGGCACGTTTTCCCCCCACTCTCTCCTCCCTCTTCCCTTCCTCTCCTCCCTCTCTTCTCTCCCTCTCCTCTTAGACTACAGTTGAAGGTGAAGCACCAGAGTTCAGAGAGCAGGAAGAGCAGACGTCGTCTGAGTCACACAGAGCTCTGCTCTTTGGGAGCTGAGGGCTTTGTCCCTGTGTAGATGTTGTGGCACACTTATAGTGGTGAGAATGTAGGATGCTTGAATGTAGCATGCTTGTATGTAGGGCTTATAGGATCTCTTGTTAATTCTTGGCCTATATATCTGTGTTTCCCAACTAAACTATAGAATACCATAGTCGTGACTTGAAAATCACATTGATTATTATTATCGCCTGGGAAATTAAATGATGAATGATAAAAGGTGTGTCAATCACTAACATGAACATCAAGATCTGATTGTTGGTATCACTCCCTTGAACATGTCACCTAATAAACTTAACCTTACACACTGGGTGTTTTAAATATAATGAGTTGCATCCCCTTTTGAATTGTCCCAGGGTTTTAAAATTCTTTAACCGGTCTCTCCCCTTCGTCTACATCTCCCCTTCATAATGGAAGCGGATTTAATAGGTGGAATCAATAAGGGATCATAACATTGGAATGCAGGTGGCGCTAGCATTTTATATGCTTAGTGTACAAAACCATACACTCGGTTTTTCAATGGCCAATACATTTCATGCAATGTAAGTATATGCTTCTCTATCCTTATTATTTGATTACCCAAGTTGTAAGGCACATCTAATCCAAATCTACAACCAAAATGTTCCATCATAGAACACTAGATATGATACAACTCTGATTTTCTTCAACTCTCATCTGTTATGGAGATAAGACTCACCACAACAGTGCAGTACTATCTAATATCAATGGCACCCTCTAGTGGAGATTTTGCTTCACTGCTACTAATATTGTGAACTAATAACTCCTGCCTATTAAACTGTCTATTTCCTCTCTCACATGAAAACGTTGACAGTCTAGTTTATTCAAGTTTTGCTTGTACAGCAAATGTTCCCATCAAGAATTTGACTGTTCATGATATGTCATGTAAATGTGCTATTTATGACTTTGGCCATGTGAAACAAATGATAAGGCAGTACCTGTCTACTTTGCATTTGCTTTGTATATGAAAAGGGAGAGAGAAAAGGAAGGAGAAGCAAACAGAACAGGTTTTCAGTTATTTGTCAACCAAATCTGAGATTCAGAAGGAAAATAGTCCTCACAATCGATATGAAGATTTCTATTTGTAGCATCAAAGGTCAAAGAGGTTGAGAAAGTAATACTACTAAAGTACTCAGAAGCAGCATTCCGCAGAGCAATAACTTCTGTAACAACAAACAAAGACTCATAGGAAACCTGGACATAAAAACAGAATGATTTGATTTTGATGTGTGATGACTCAGACATCAAAGTGGAATCACATAAAAAAAACAGACAGCAGTTAACAGTTCCAGCTGCAACTTCTCTAAAAATAGTTCTCCTGGTTACATTTTTATCTATATCCTTACTGAATGGCAATGATTGTTTATTCTGCACCCAGCGTGTTGTTCCTCGCCCGCCTTGGCACCAAGGTTATCAAGTTCAAAAGCGTTTCACCAAGACTCAGTCATCAAGCTGTAATACAGATGTTTTTAGACAACAAAGAATATTTGGAAGCAACTTGGCCTACATGACGCTACAGGAGAAGTCAGGGTGTTGTTACCAAGTAGGCTACATGTTGGATCATTTTAATGGCAGATGTTGATGTGACGGACAAATGTTTTGCCAAGACACCATTAACATTTTGATGGTGGAGTGGAGTCATAGTTTCTGTATGTGTGTGTCTGTGTGTGTGTGTGTGTGTTTGCGTGCGTAAATATCTGTGAAACACTGCGCTGTTTTTCTCTCAACATAAGAGGTGGTGTGTTAAATGACAATGACACTCATCCCTTCACGTTAACAGGATGAACACATCACAAAGATCAAAGGATCGACGACATGGCAAGCCTTGAGGAGACAGACATGTGCTATATGTGTTGGGGTGGGGTGGGGTGGGGGGGTCTTCATACAACAATTCAAACAAAGTTTTTCTCTCCATCTTCAAACATGTGTTTGTCTCTGATAATCTCACTCTTGTTCTCTTTCTCTCTCTCTCTGATTTGTATCTTACAATTGTTATATTGTTGCCCTCCATGTAATGCTTCACAATTCAAGTAAATTAATTTATCTGGATAAAATTCAACAGAAAAAAGCCTATAAAAATCTTAATAACATCCATCCACACTGAAACAAATGAAACAAACAAAGAAGTCAAAGTGGTTAAAGTCATTAATGATGGATCAATTGTATTATGATTCCCACACAATAACATATTGCCTACTAAGTAAGAATAGAACTATGTAAGAGTCTTTTTTTTGCTAGCCACTGGAGGATGCTAGAGTAGGGGGAGACGATTATGTGGGGACTCATCCTGGTTTCATTAGATGCTGCACTGCCTTGCTACTTGACAGATTAGTTTACCCAGTAAAATCTTAGATCTTCCAGGAAACATTACCAAAAGGAAGGCACAATCATTAGAGGCAAAAGCCAAGAGGGGAAAAGCGTAATCAAATCATCAGTTTTAAGAGCACTTCTGTTCTTTAAATCTTGAACGTGACACAAAGGGCACTATTATGTTTTCAACATATGGGATATTTATGGGAGTAGCCTTTGGGGAAAACTGGACCCAGCACACACACTTTGTAGCCTAAAGCAGCCTAAAGCAGCCTAAAGCAGCCTAATTGAATGCTGAAGGGTGCCACAACAGTGTGGGCCTAAAACTGTTATAAGGGTAGTGATTGAAAATCCAAATACTTTAGTCTAATTATTTTTCCCTCGGGAGGCCAGTGCCACAACAAGGGAACAGTAAAGAATGTCATCCCCTACAAATGATGCAGACTGGGCCAATCGGTAACAAATACAGTATGTCACCTTGTTCTGACCTGTAGTTTTAGTGCCCCCCTTAAAACAGTCATTTTCAAAATGCAGGAATGCAGTGTTGAAATGCATAATTTAGTCAAAATCTGATCACTGGTGTCTGACATCATGCTTGACACATTGCCCATATATAGCCAATAAAAAGTTATTCCTGATTACCGGACAGGTAAGCTAACCAACTAGACAGGGCTCAGAGGGTCTTCACTCTTGCCTGTATTAGCGTGCTTTATAGCTCATAATACTAATTAACTGGCAGCTAGGAACATTATTATAAAATCACAGACCAAAATATGACTGCCACGCCATACTGATTATTGATTAGTATTCATTGTTAATCATTAATCATTAAGCCTGCCACAAATAATACAGTTTTGATTTCTTGTGGATTTAGGTTACCTTCAACTACAATGACACAGACCTGTGTTTACCTACAAAATAAAACCTAGCCAGGGAAGACTGACCAAAGTTGACAGCTGTAATAATAATGGCCATAATATGTAGGCTACTAGCCCATCTATTTATAATACCTGAGACAGTCTTACCTGAGACGATATGCTTGCTGCAAAGGCGAGAAGTTTTACTGGATAGGCACTGATCTCTCCTAATAGCTGCTAGCCAACGGTCACATCTCTCTTCAGAAGTGGGGAAAGCAAGGAGACAAGTTACAAACATGCAACTAAAACAGTCCAGAAGTAAGAAAATGTAAAGTGGTAGATCTGTATATGAAATAAATGAAATATTAAGTATTTCTATTTTCTTTGTTCTGACTAAGAATAGAAACAAATGGCTGGATATTTGCACAGTTTAAAATCAGTAGAATATAAACTACTAAGATTATTTTTATGGCATTTCTGTTTTATTGGACAGGACAGTAGAGAAGGGCAGGAAGGGGTGGGGGGGCATATATATAACACCTGCACAGTGTTAACAAGGGTAAAGGCGCCAACTCAAACTCTTTCATAATATTATCTCTATGGCCCCCAAATCAAAAGAAAGTTAGAATTTTGAGGTCCCATTCAAATTTAATACAGTCCACAGCCATGAGAGTAGAAAGTGACTCACCCATGTAGCCTAATGACGGACAGATAGATGGGTCTTTTGTTGGGATTAAATACTTCATTTTTTATGCTAATTTTCACAGGGATCCACAAAATCTAAACGACTCAACGCTGTCTTTTCGCTGTCTGAAAATCACCGTTTTCAACTTGAGAGGCTGACCAATGCTAGCGCTGGAATAAAGAAACTGATTGGGCATCCAAAATGAATAGAAGTCTATCAACATTGTCCCTTAGACAGGTCCTTACAGATAAATCAACATACATAAGACGCTCTCCACCTAGACAAGCTTAATAAATTCACCAGCCTTTTGGCAAATAAACTTTCTGATCAACTTACCTTTGTGCTCCAAGACTGTTAACAGGCTAATTCACCTCTGTGTTTACTTAGTTAAATTAAAGGATAATACGAGCTAGCTCTGCATCATCTCAAAAGTACAGTTATGCATATAACTGGCCAAAGAGCTTATTTGCCAGAAAGTCAGTGTTTGGGATTCCCCCTACACACACTGACACTATACATTCACTGGACACTACCACAAGAGCACCACACTGTAAACACCATAGACCTACATCATGGGTCATCGAATAGATTTGAAAATGAGCTAGATTTCGTCTGAGGAAATGCTCTGTGGGCCCCAAACCAAACCTTCACACACACACACACACACACACACACACACACACACACACACACACACACAAACACACGTTAACTTTTCCTTAACGATGATTCACAGTTCACATTCATCCACTGAAATACATGTTTTGCATGCAGCAAAATTAAGTTGTCCCATAGATACATCTGTGCACAGATGCAGCCTGCATGTGCTGAACAAGAAAGCAGTCTAAGACCTGAACCCCGCGATTTAAAAGTAAACTGAGAGCTTATTTGGGTGTCCCCATCTGGATGAGCAAATAATTTTTAAATGTTCTGTAAAAGAAAAGGTAATTGTGCCTCACAAAGATCATCATCTTTATTCTCTGTTTTTACACATATTTCACTGCTATGCTGTATGGATGGAAATAAGTCCATGAGACCATTACAACAGCAAACCAACATTGGAGGTAGAGGAAGAGCAAGTTGGTGCTCTCTACCAAAGTATTCAGATTAAAGGTCTAAGTCAGAGGGAGTTCAGTTTCTCAGATGTCAGAACTTCAGTTGGTTGGTTGCCATTCACCACAGCCATGGGTGCCTAACTTTGTGTAAATGTGTGTGTGTGTGGGGGGGGGGGGGGGGATAAATACATAAGCCATTTAAATATCTATTTACTTTGTATACTCTGATGCTTGATTCTGCAAAGGTTTCATCTCATTTTTTGTAAAATAACAGAATTCAGAGGCCATAGTGCACTGACAAATACTTCCACTTACATTAAAACATTATTAATTCATTTTGAATATCACAGTTATTTTTTTCTCTAACGTTATCCTTTTGCTTTGGCATCCTACCTGTTGCTGTTGCTCTGCTGTGCTAACACTGCTAACAGCATCATCTTCTATAATCTGTTGAAAACATCTCACTTTAGCTTGGCTAGATAGCTTGCCAAATGTTCGGCACACAGAACACAAAATGAAAAGTTAGTCAACCTAAGCCTACTCTCCCAAAAAACTACAGTTGTAAGCTAGCTAGCTAAACGTTAGGTCACAGAACTTTTTGTCATTCACCTCTGGTGGTTACACAGTTAGGGTCTTCAGAGAAACATACCTGGGCTGTTTTTATCTTTTCTTTGATCAAAAATTGTGCAATGTTAGCTGGCGTTTCATGGTTCAGACAGTTATGCTGCTGTCACTCCGATCATGATCGCATCGTCCCATCGTCTGTGGTGTACCTGAGTAGACTATTTTTTAGCGCAGGTTGGAATATACCACTTGGGTTAGAAAGGGGGTGCAGCAATCCAAATGCAGACAGAGCAGATGTTTTACTTAGTTATGAATTCAATATTAGATTGGAAATATTAGATTAAATATTAGATTTTACTCAATTTTGACTTTTTATTTATGTATTTTTATTTAACCTTTTTTCACCATTTTAAAAAGGATGAAAAGTGGAGGGGCAAAAGTGGAGGGTCTTTTTGCCCCTCCACTTTTCATAGTTAGTGGGGCATCTGCCCTGCCTAATGGTGTATCACTGCTGAGCAGTGGTGTAGTGGTGCATGGAGAAGTGGGTAAAGTCTTAATTTACTTCAATTTATTTTATTATAATTTATTTCAATACTGGCCTACAGACTATAGGGTGAGACAACTAGATAATTATGCATTTTGAGTGAACTATTCCTTATTCCTTAGTCCATCCACACATGAAAATTGGACAGCTATTCTCTCACCTTGCAAGTAGTCTATGGGCCAGTAGTTTCTTTTGTGAACTGTCTCTTGGAACAGCTGATTTGCAACAGATAGTGTAGGCCAGGGTGTGCCATCATTATAAAATTAACATTATTTGTCATGGGGCAGTTTGCAGATATTACTGGTCCTAGGCACAAGCCTAATGCATGAATATAAGATATATTCAAGATGAGGCAAACATGGTGTTTCAGTCAGAGATTAGTTTATTTGTACCCATCAGTGCCGAAAACGCCGTTTGCCGGACACCCGGTGACGCATCGGCGTCGGGACCCGGCCGAAATCTCGGCCGGATCACCGGGAACAAATCGGCACCCAGCTATCGGCACTGGCCGGAACAGTGGCCCCGGGAAACTTCGGGAAGGTCGGAAATAAGCCCTCGGTGTGATGAAACCTCCATGCTTGTCTGTGTCTCTCTCGCCGCCGACAGAACAGAGGGCTGTCAGGTGGACTGAGCTTGCGCATATGCATCGAAATAAACGGCGATATGACATAATTGTATAGATTCTACTTTAGCTTCAGTTAGCTTCAGCTTACCGGCATGATATTGGTCAGCCTGCTTACTGTGTGGGAGAAACGGGTTCCCGATCTCAGCGGAGAAACAAGCTGGCAGAGAAAACGAAACTTAAATTTCTGGCTCTGTGAGCCTATGATGTGCCACATGCCATGGCCGACCAATAGTGTAACTTCATCACTCAGTCAGTGACAGACATTCGCGTTTATAGGGCTGGCCCCACTGTTGCGGTCCAGCCAAAATTTGCAGCACACTACTGAATGATGCGCATCGTAGGGGGTTTAGAAGTCGGTATACGCAACGCCGACTGTAAAATAAGTAGGTATACGCTGTATACCGGCGTATACCCTGCACTACACCACTGCTTGAGCTTTCTTGAATACAGTAAAAGATAGACTAAATCACCTTCACTAAAAAAGGGAAATGCTAAGTGACAAACTATTGGCCTAAGTTTTGAACACAAAACAGTTTTGTAATACCATCCTTTTCTCTGTTAGTTATATATTTTTTATTTTACAGTTTAATGTGTCTACTTGGAAACTGCATAAATCTTAACAATGGAGTAAAGATCAACACAACCAACTATCCTACATGAAATGTGCATGACTGCACACATATTACACTTTTTTAAAGACCACTAGCATTGTATTGTGGATCTGTAATGCTCCATTAACTTACATTTTCACATCTACATGAGAGCAAGCTAATGTAAAGGCACATTACAATATAATCCAGAAGATAATTAATGAGTACTTGAGACGGATATAACTCAAATTATTCAACAGTTTGTTATTCCCACCCCACCCCACAGGTACCATTAATGTGTGCGTGCGTGCGTGCGTGCGTGCGTGTGTGTGTGTTAAATGTTACTGAAGTGATGCATCTATTCAAACAGCAGTCATCATTACTGTGTGGCTACAGGTGTTTATGGTCCAGCTATTAGACAGCAAAGCTGTTTTTAGGTATTTTGGTGCAAGTCCAAGTCAAATCTCAAGTCAATCAAGGCAAGTCCAAGTCAAGTCTCAAGTCACTTGAGACAAGTCTCAAGTCAAGTCACATGTCTTTCAGGGCAAGTCGCAAGTCAAGTCTTACTGTAACTCTTCATATTTGCAAGTCAAGATGCAAGTCTTTCAGGTCTGTGAATGCTGACCATGCCCATCAGAATGACATGGGACTAGTTCTTGTGTTTTTAAAGTTTTTCTTTCAAAGCTTTTTTTATTCTATTCTTTGCTGTGTACCTGGCTAGAACATGAAATTAGACACCATGACACCATAATAACAGTGATCCCACGTGTTACATTACATCATGTCATTTAGCAGACACTTTTGTCCAAAGCGACTTATAATAAGTGCATTTTGTCAACAGTAGTGAAACCAACTGTGCATCACAGTCTTCATCAGCTAAGCCTTTTAATAGGAATAAGTAGCATTCGTTGATTTTTTTTTTTTTTTTTTAATAAAGAAGGGTAAGAAGATAGATTAGTTCAAGAGGGGTCCAGGTGTGTCCTGAAGAGATGTGTCTTTAGTCGCCGCCGAAAGATGGGCAATGATTCGGCCGTTCTGACAGAAGGGGGGAAGCTTGTTCCACCATTGTGCCGCCAGGGATGAGCAACTTCTGAGCCCACGTAGGCACGGTTCGCGTCCCGCTGAAGCCAACCTGCCAGCCGCTCCAAAGGTGTGGTCTGGCGGTTAGCGATGGTGGTTCGTTGAAGAGCTGGTGGTTACTACAAAGAGACGCAAACCTGCCACCCAGTCCAAACTATCAAAATTAACTTGAAAAAAAAAGCCAGCACGAGAGACACGAGAGACACCACTAATCTTGGTCGCCCCTCTGCGACCTACCTGAAAAGTAGCTTCACAAGCTACTTTTCCTGAATTTCTCCAAGGGCATTAATGCTATATTGTCTTATCTTATAAGGTTCTAGGTCCTTGTCAAAGTCCACAGTAAGAGCTTTACCAGGAGCTTCAGGGACCATGCTGGGTACCGCTGCTGCAGCAGTACTTTTAAGCCAGGTGGTATTAGTCAGTAGTGGCAAGCAACAACAACACTGCTGCTGCTGCCGCTACTACTACAGCTGCTGCAGCAGTATAGGCCTAGTAGTGGTAGTTCCAGGAGTTCTCATTACAGATATCTGAAATATTTTAAAGTAGCATTTTGGCTAGTCATTAGCATAGTAAATTAGTATTTAAGATATCTCTCATATGACCAACCAAAATGCTAATTTAAGATATCTTTTATTACATTATGACTAGTCAAAATGCTAATTTAAGATATCTTTTTTTACATTATGACTAGTCAGAATGCTAATTTAAGATATCTGTCATTACATTAAAAGACCCCTGTCCCCCGTGCCGATTACGGCGGGGGGGACTTTCTGCCAATTTCAGACCACCATGGGTCGGGAGGGGTTTATATAGTTGTTAATAAAGAAATGAGATTATATCACCTTCCTATCAACTTTCTCATTCCCGGACAGACTTTTTTTAGCCCCATGACATCAGGGGCTCTATGGATCACAATGTCAGTTTGCTCGGTCGCTCTGTGCCACAGGGAGTTAGATTGCAGGCTCTCAGTCAAGAGACCCATATTCGATTCCTGGCTTCCACAAAATGAAATGTCGCAGGATCGTTAGACTCTTCTAACAATCCGGGAATGTACCTTAACGTCTTGTTAAGGTACGTTCAAGACAACTGAGAACTGGGAAACTTTTTGCTTCTGAAAATAAGTTCTCTCCACCTCTTAATTCCTAATTGAGAATTTGAGAGGAGCTGCTACTTGATCCCGTAGACTTCCAGCAGTTGAGCTAAGCTAACCATTCCCATTCCTTCAAACTGCATAAAGAGCCATAAAAATGTCATTTGTCTGACTCTGGGTAAATTGGAAAAATAGCTAAATCCAACCAAAACTGAACAATCTACATGAATAAAGTGTGGGAGAAGGGTAAAAAAAAATAAACAAATAAATGATATCATATCATCAGTCAATCAGTCTACGACATCAACTGAAGATTTACCATTCTCAAGTGGAAGTCAACGAGATCCTGTATCTTCAGAATCTAATGCTGTTAAATGACTATTTTATCGTTACAGAGGACTCTTTCTTGCAGTTTGCAGGTAACGACGGTTCTGATAAATAATTTCCTGTCAAACTAAAATTGCGATGTATGGTGATGCTGCTATTGATGTTATCTGGAAATGTTCAACCAAATCCTGGGCCTACTACCTCAGTGCAATGTTTACCCACTCCCTCAGATTTTAAAAGTAGAACAGGCCTTGGTTTTATACATTTAAATGCTAGAAGTCTGGTCCCTAAAATGGATATGATCAGGATCTGGGCAAATATGACAAACGCTGACATAATGGTTATATATCCGAAACTTGGCTTAAGAAATCTGTAACTGATGACTTAATTTTTATTGATGGTTACAAAGTCTATAGAACTGATCGGCTAGGTAAAGGAGGCGGGGTTACCATGTATGTCAAATCCAAGCTCATTAGCTCTGCAACTCTGTCAATTACTAAAGCTAAACAGTTTGAGGACTTGGCCATCAAAGTGGGTGTATCAAAGGATTCTTATATCACTGTGGTTGGCTGCTATAGACCCCCGTCTGCCACAAAGGATGCCCTCAAATCTATTTCAGATATTTTACATAAATTACATCACTCTGAATTCATCCTTATGGGTGATTTAAATTGGGACTGGCTCTCAGGGACCTCAGATTGTTTTAAAGAACTGTGTGACTCCTTAAACCTTGTGCAACTCATTAATGCACCAACAAGGCCAAATCCTAAAGCACAGCATAAATCTACCTTGCTTGATTTAATTATAACGAGTACACCTCACAAATACACTTCAATTGGTATATTTTTGCAATGATGTTAGTGATCATTGTGCAATTGCTTGTGTCAGGAATACAAAAATCCCCAAGGTAAAACCCTGTTTCATTCTGAAAATATATTTTAAAGGTTTTGAAGAACAGGCTTTCCTGCATGATTTGTACTATAGTGATCTTAGCAGAGTTACTCTGATTCCAGATGTTGAACTGGCATGGGAATATTTTCACTCAATCTTCCTGTCTATCTCTAATCAACATGTTCCCATTAAGAAGTTTAGGATCAGCAGTAGGGACAATCCCTTGTTCTCAGACAGTCTTTCAGAGCTAAGTCTAAGAAATAAATCTTGGGACCAAGCTAGGTTTTCAAACTCCTCTGCTGATTGGACTACGTTTAGAACCATAAGGAACAAGTGCACCTTAATGATCAGCAATTCCAAATCAGAGTTTTATCTAAAGTCAGTTACGGAGAACCTAAATAACCCCTCAAAATTCTGGAAATTAATTAAATCTCTGTCAGGTACACATGTTGCATCAAGCCTCCCTGAACACATTCTGGTTGGCTCAGATGAAATTAAGGACAAAGCTGCCATGGTCAGTCAGTTTAACAAAAATTGTATCCGTGCTGTGTCTGTATTTGACAGCTCAAATGTCAATACATCTGTCCCATGTCTTGCCACTACTGCAACTGATGGAAATTTGGAATTGTTTGATTTTAAAACTATATCAGTTGCTCAAGTTTGTAAAGCTCTGAAAGCCATTGACCACAAAAAGTCTGCAGGTCCAGACAATCTGGATCCTTATCTCTTAAAGGTGGCGGCAGGTATTATTGCTGAGTCTATTACTCACATTTTTAATTTGAGTCTTCTGTCCAATTCAATTCCTAAAATTTGGAAAGCTGCCTATGTTCTCCCCTTACTTAAAGGTGGAGACCCCTCTGTGCTGAACAACTACCGTCCGATCTCCAAGCTCTCAGTCCTGGCTAAGATTCTTGAATCCCAAGTAAATTCACAGTTAAAACAGTTTTTACTTGATATAATTTTAAACGATTTTCAATCTGGTTTTAGAACTGGCCACAGTACCAATACTGCTGCTATGATGGTGACAAATGATCTCATTGGTGCTTTAGACAGAAAACAGCATTGCGCTGCCTTATTTGTGGATCTATCCAAGGCGTTTGATTCAGTGGACCACGAATTGCTGCTGAACAAACTTAGGAATGCTGGTTTTGGTCCTAAGACTGTTAAATGGTTCAGAAATTATTTTGTAGATCGAACTCAGTGTGTCCAGGCAGAGGGCCACAAATCTGATTTTCTTGGGATAACTAAAGGGGTCCTCCAGGGTTCCATTTTGGGACCTATTTTGTTCTCTATGTTTATAAATGACTTGGGTAAGAACATTCAAGCAAATATACACTTCTATGCTGATGACACTATCATTTATATGCATGCTCCCTCCATAGTACAGGTGGTGCAAGAACTTCAGACTGCATTTCCATCATTACAAATTGCTCTGCTGAGTTTAAAATTGGTTTTAAATCCCCAGAAAACAAAGTTCATGGTCTTCTCTAAAGCTCGCTTAGAGTTGCTTGATGATCTTAGCATTTTCACGTCTGATGGTATATCCATTGAAAGGGTGCCCTTGTACAAGTACTTGAGTATATGGATAGACGACAAGCTTTTATTTAATGTACACATTGCTAATCTAGTTAGGAAGCTCAAAGTGAAGATTGGCTTTTATTTTAGAAATAAATCTAGCTTTACTTTCAATGCCAAGAAAAAACTTGTGGAAGCTACTTTTCTGTCTGTGATTGATTATGGTGACATATTGTATATGCATGCAGCCTCCTCCATCTTACAGAGCCTTGATTCAGTGTACCATGCATCTCTACGTTTCATTACAAATGCAAAGTCTGCTTACTCACCATTGCATTCTTTATGATTTGGTGGGTTGGACATCACTGTCCACCCGTAGACAACAACATTGGTTTATTGGCTGGACCGCAACAGCGGGGCCAGCCCTACAAACGCGAATGTCTGTCACTGATTGACTGACTGACTGACTGAGTGACTGAGTGACTGACTGACTGACTGAGTGACTGAGTGATCAAGTTACACCATTGGTCGGCCGTGGCACGTGGCACATCATAGCGTCACAGAGCCAGAAATTTAAGTTTTGTTTTCTCCGCCGTCTAGTTTCTCCGCTGAGATCAGGAGCCCGTTTCTCCCACACAGTAAGCAGGCTGACCAATATCATGCATGTAAGCTGAAGCTAAAGTAGAATCTATACAATTATATCATATCACCGTTTATGTCAATGCATATGCGCGAGCTCAGTCCACCTCAAATCCTCTGTTCTGTCGGGGGAGAGAGAGACACAAACGAGCATGGAGGTTTCATCACGCCAAGGGCTTATTGCCGACCTTCCGAAGTTTCCCGGGGCCACGGTTCCGGCCAGTGCCACTAGCTGGGCGCCGATTTGTTCCCGATGATCCGGCCGAGATTTAGGCCGGGGTCCCGACGACGATGCGCCCCCGGTGTCCGGCGAACAGCGTTTTCGGCACCGACGGGTAACAGAGCGCCTGGCGCTTGGATCGACAGGATCAATGCGGGCCGTGGGTGGAGACGACAGCGGTGGAGAGAGAGACGGGACGCGCTGGAACGATCAGTATGGATGTATGGACTATTATTCTGTATTAGCAGTCTACAGCCAGGGGTTAAAGTGGGCCGGAACGATCCGGAACGGCGTTGGCACCTAAATAAATAAGTAAGTAAAGTAAATAGATAAGATAGTAAGTAGATAGTAAGTAAATAAATCTGATTGGCAGTTTCATACATAATAATGACAAGCGAGTTCACAGGGCTGCCAACTCTCACGCATTGACCGAGAGACTCACGCAATTGACATTTTTCACACGCTCTCACGCCACAAGTGTATTTTCTCACGCAGTGAAAAACAAATTCATAACTGATAACATCGCGACGTGAAAAAAAGAAACTGACAGCAGGACAGACGAGACTGAGCAGCACAGCGCAGCAGAGAGTTATTCAGACCATCTGAATAGTGAGAAATATACACAAATTATTATATTATATTATTATATATATTATATTATTATTATATAATTCTTATATTGCAATTTATTCCCATGCATGCTGCTCAGAGTAATCTCAGTCAGCAGCTCTTCAGCGTCTCTCCCTCTCCTCTCGCGCGGTGCGCACGCAGGCAGGAGTGAGAGTGAGTTGCTATGGTTACGGGGACTTTCTCATGATTCCCAATAATAGGTTTTTTAGGTTAGAATGCCTATGCAAGATCATGAATGTAAGCACCTCAATGCTGAAATCTAGTAATATAACATAATTTTACATTTTTGGTTAACATTATACAGGGTTGCTGTTTCTTGACTTAATCCAAGAGGTGGTGTAGAAATGCAGAAAATTTGTTTTAAATTACTATTTTTTTCTGAACCCCCCCCCCCCCTCCGAAACAGGGTTCCCCCACCTGCCAAATCCCACTTTAACCCCTGTCAACAGCGGAATTAGTTACACCATTGGTCGGCCGTGGCATGTGGCACACTCATACACGGTCCAGCCATATACTAGGTTTTGACCTAGTCTTGTTTTTATCTTTAAAGCGATACGGGGGAAACTTCCAGCTTAGCTCTGTACCCTTCTCTGTCTCAGAACTGGTAGCTACCAGCTACGCTCCTCCAAGTGGTTGTTTTTTAAGGTACCCTGGGTTTTGACAGATCTGGGGAAAACTGCATTTTGCTACTATGCACCTTGGGCATGGAATGATCTACACAATGATCTAAAATTAGACACATTTATATCCATTGATGAATTTAAGGGCATCATAAAGAATGTGGTGATGGAGATGTAGTCTGTTTTATTGTGATTTTTTTATATCATGTTGTATATGCTGCATTTTAATATGTTGTGATTCTGTACGGCTGCTACCTTGGCCAGGTCTCTCTTGATCTCAATGGGACTTCCTGGTAAAATAAAGGGCAAATAAATAAATACATAAAAATTTTGCCGTCTTGACAGCTAGAGGGGTATGCATACAGCTGTCTGTCTGCAAATACAGCATAGATGTGAAATAAGTTTTCTTCCAAATCGCCTGGTTCACATCTTAGATCCTAACTCCCATTGAGATTGCACTGTACTGAAACGGGGGCATGCCAAATTGGCATCCCAGGTACGTAAGCTGCTCACGTGACATGAAGCCAGCTAGGCCTGGCAATTACAGCTCTGGAACTGATTCAAACCTTTTGCCTATTATCAGAGTACTTCCCAAACGGTACAATATTTTGCCGTTGAAAATGTGCAGCATTCCTCTTTAATAAAGCAAAGAACTTGACATATGATATCACACTTACTGATTGACCAGTAAACAATGATCAAACAATACACTTCAAAAGACACATTGTAAGTTAACTGAAAAAGTTAGTTAGAACAATGTCTCTGTCAACTACTTCTTCATAATTCTAACATTCAAAAATATAGAGCAAACCTGTCTTATTTGTAATTAGATCAGAGTAAAATCTGAGGCATCATTAAAGCTGAAAGCATGGTGTTTTCAATGAGTCATATTCATTACAGTCTGGCCTGGCACAGAAAAACAGATATTTAGACAGCAAGCTATGAGTGGAGCACGAAAAATTCAGCCATGTACTTAACCAACAACAGCAAGCTACAAGTGCATCACTGCAAGCTACCTGAATTCTATCTGTTTTGAAGGAGTTAGCCAGAGACAAATCAATGACGGACAATATTTGAATCTGTGAAACAAGTACCTCCGTCAGCCGCATCTGAGCCCCCAGGACTTCCTGGTGCATGACCCACTCCATCCTGAAAGTCAAAGCCGCCCACCCTCCCTAATAAGATGGACTGTTTCGTGGCCTCCATTCACCAGGCTTCCTACAGGGCCTCAGCCATCGCTGTTTGGGCCCTCAACATCTCCTCTCTCCTCTCTGTCTACCAGGATGAGCTCAATGAAGAGTTGTGGAAACAGCTGGATAAGGGTAACCCCTCCCTGCAGTGACAGGAGATCATCACCGTCAATGACCTGGTTCTGCACAACTCCTATCAGTCTGTCCATATGGTCGCTCCACGGCGCTGTCTGTATCCGGGAAGTGAGCCCTCTGGCTCAATCTCTCTGGTCTGCACGACAACACGCAAAGTACATTGCTGGCACCCCTGTTGAGCCAGGCCAGGCTCTCTATGGCCCGCTCTGACCGCAACGGTGCGACGATAAGTAGAGGAGGATGACACTCTTTGTTCAGGGGACAGCCCTAACCCCAAGGGCACCCCTCTGCATGTTCGCTGGGGCCAGGGCACCAGTTCCTATGCCACCTAGCCACAGTCTCCCCTCCCAGCACCCTGCAGAGAATTCAAGTCCCCTGGAGAGAGACTACATGTGTTCAAATGCACAAACAGTGTTCCCCACTCACAGTTTGTACAACACCATCCTGAAGTTTTCAATAAAGGCATCTGCCATGAAATGCCCAAAATTTAAAAAAAAAACAGTGTGTTGAAAAAACAAAAGTCCTTACAACACATAAAACCATCCCCATTTTCACCACTGGGTGGAGCCCCAGCTCCAGTTTTCAACATGGCTGTGGTGCCCCAAGTCAGCAGGGACACTCACAAGCCACACTCAAGCCTTGCAGGCTACCTTAGCCTGTGAGTGGGTGCTACTTACAATAGCCAAAGCCTACAGACTCCAGGTTGCAGTAAAACCCCCGCGTTTTAATGGAGTCAATTGGTCTCAAACCAAAGAGAGTTCAGCCCATGTATTAGAGGAGGAAATTGGAAATAGGGGAAATACATGTGGTTCCCAGAGATAAATGCCAATAGGCTTTTATTCTTGTTATTTTCTGGTCCCTAAGAAGGATGATTCCCAACATCCTATCCTGGACTTCAGAGTGTTGAACAAACATTTGAGGAAATACAACTTCAAAACGTTGATATACAACAACGTCTCAGGCTAGATTTCTCAACCCCAAGTTTTCCAAGATGCTCTTATCTGATGTCACAGCAACATGGTGCCATACACTGTAAATGCTACACCGCATTACTTTTACCATGTTTGGAATCCTCAATATACCCTTAAGATTAATCTTCAGCATTGCATGACCTTAAACTTAAACACCTGTGGTAAATGGTTAAGCATAGAAATTTGAAATGTAAAGTTGCACTTACAGTTGCTAGCCTGCTATGCTAACTAGCTGGCTAACATTGCCAAACATTGACATAACAAGCTGTTGCATGAGGAACAGTATTTTACATTGGGCTATTGGGCTAGGATAATACCAGTGTATTTTCTTTCCTATCACCATTAATGCCTGTGAAAGGTCTAAACCCACCAATGTATTTTCCACAGTCAGAAGCTGCTACTGTCTGTTCTGCTGCAGGTTTGCCTTACCTCCCAGTCATAGGCTCCCACTGTTTTCAGACAGCTTGCAGAAACATAGCCTACTGCTGCTTTGACTATTGTAATCCATAATTTTAAAATACACAATTATTGTATGTTTTTCTAACTGAATAGGCATTAATGGTGACAGGAAATAAAATTACACTGATATTATCCTTTAAATCCATTCCATATTTCCTCCCTATTTTTTTTTTTATCTAGACCACTGGACCACACAGAAAAAAAAAGATTTATCCTTTAACAGCATGTGACCTCACAATATGACATTGTTGGCAAAACTTGAAAAACCATGGCAATCACCAGCTCATAATGTGAGTCACAGTTGACATAACCTACAGTTACCATTACAGTCAGTGATATTTCATAACTTGCGATGCTACTAGTTAATGTCAGCAGCTGCAGGTTAATGGGCACATATTTTGGATATGCAGAAAAACTTTTATTGGTCATGAAGCATATTGTGAAGCATATTGTGTATGTCAGTAATGATAGGGTCACTTCATCAGTAGTAGACGTCCATTTTTGATGATGGAGTAGCAAATAAATTCGCTCTCTTCTCTCCTCCACTCCATTTCTCCCCTCATCTCCTCCAAGTTACTTCCTGTAGGAGAGGAGTGGTAGTGAGGGAGGAGAGGAAAGGAGGTGTGAAAACACTTGGTACAACAACAGTTGTCTGTCTCTCTGTAATAAAATAAAAGCACACCAAATGGCAATTATATAAGACAGGTTAATCTTATGATATATATGATATACAGTATATATATGATATATATGATATGATAATCACCTGAGGCCTCATCCATTCTTATGTCCTCCGTGACACATTTGACATAATATCTAATGGCTTAAGTACAATTCTGAAACAAAAGATCAAAAGAAGTTGGATGTCCTGGTGGCTCAGTGGTCTATGGCACATACCATGTATTCTTGATGTCCTGGGTTTGAGTCCAGCTTAAGCTTCTTATCCTTGTCTTTGCTATTCATTCTTGTCTGGCCAGGGCCAGGGTGCGCAAATCTTTTCTTGTCAAGGAATGCCAGATAGATAAATTACAGACACCCATTTCATAAAGGTTTTGTACCAGGGACACCCATCCAAAATGTTTGGTCTCTACTGTAAGTGGGGAGAGTGAAACCTCTGACCAAAATAGTCATGCTAACTTTTAGCAAATAACCAGAATTTGAGAACCTCTTACTCCCCTTAAGAGGGAAAATGGAGTCAGTAAGAAAGAGGGCTTTGAACTTCATTCCTGTCATTTGAACCATTACAGAATGAAACTGAGCTGTTATTTTTGTGTTTATTTGGTGTTTCACATATCTTTAACACTCCAATTCCCTTTTGAGGTAATATGACAAATGGATCATAGTATTAACCTGGTGCTGCTGTGCATCACACCAGTTTCAAACAGGAAATACGTCACATAATTTGACAAGTTCCAGGTTCTCAGATAATATATCATCAACCACAAGAGGGTGCTAACTAAGCACCCCTATTTCACAATGCTATGGTGTTTCTGAAGAAACGTTGAGAAATAAGAATCTATTGGCAACTAGGACTGTGGCTTTTGAATCTGGTCAGGTTGGGTTTTGCCTCAGACTCTGACTAAATTTATCTTGGTCTTGGGCTTGTCTTGGATACTTTTGTGTCAAATTGTATATTGAAACCCAAGTCCAATGCAAATACACTGAAAGAACATCTGGGTGAAGATGGACCCACCCACAACTTCATTCTTATTTCTGTAGAAAAATAAATAATATGTCAGTTATATAATAATTTTAAGAAACTTGCCCACTATTTCGGTAGGCCTATTGGTCTACTACTTAGCCATGGCTTGAGATCAACCTCTCTTTGGCCTTTGGGCTTGACTCAAACTTGACTTGGCCCACCACTCTTGTAAAAGGACTTGACTAAAATGGTCTGGATCACAGACTTGGGTTAAACATTAACACAATATGAACAATATTTACAATTCCATCTCCATCCCCTTGGGGGCAGTATAGACCACAGGAAAGCATTGACAACGATGTGGTTCAAATTTCACCTAGCAACAGGGCTGCTGCTTGTTCATTCACACACCTACATGGTTACACGTGATCCCCTTCCACTTTCACATGCACAAACAATCCATCACAAGTGCATAAAAGCAAGCTAGCTCAGGTACAATTGCATACATGTATAAGCTGGTGATACTACATACAGCCTCATTCATGTGCAGACACACACATACACACACACATGTACACACAGTAGGCCTATACAAATGCACATATGAACAACAAACAATGAAATTTGCACATGTAAAAAGCATCAACATTATGGAGTGAGAGAGCAGGCAACAGTGTCGAGGAAGCTGTGCCTGTGTGACACCAGGCTCTGTCATACAGCCCAGTGCTACTGTCAGCCCACATAAAGCCACTTTCAGTGTGAATGGGAGCGCTTTGAGTTGGCTTTCAGGCCACGGTCAGAGTCAATGCAACAGGCTCTAATAGTAGAGTTACTCCCACCCCTTTTACCCCCACCCTCCTCTCCTGCTTTCTTCCTTTCACCCTCACCCTCACCCACCTCCCTTCCTTTTCTCTTCCTTTTCTTTTCTTCCTGTTTCACTCTCTTATATTCGGCAACTCTCCCACCCTCTCCCCATTCCAAATAAACAGATAGACCCTGTTTATTTGTCCCATTTGAGAAAACAAATCCAGAGATCCTGGTGCTGTGCAAGAGATCAAAAAAGCGATGCAAAAATCAATTGGCTCTGCAAGTCTCAAGACTGCCATGCAGTAAATTGGCCCTGAATGACGGCACTATGTGGACCTTTTCTTTTTATAGCTCCTCTAAAAAATGAAACACAACTTTGAGAAAATTTCAAGTGCACAACTGCTGTCTTCCGTTTTCTGAAATCATATCAAGGGACTTTGACTGCAAGCACACGACTGGTTTTGTGGTATTTTCTGTCCACCCCTTATTCTCACTCTCAAGCGGCCAAACTTACAGAAACCAAACTGCTGTGGTTTTTGATAACGCTTACCGGAATGAATAATAGTTGTGTTAAATTGAATCCATTTTCTGGGCAAATTCATCAAACATCTTCTCATACTTTTGGCTCCTTAGAGGGCTGAACTTCATCACGATAGTCAAATTTGTCAGGACCCTGAAACTCTCTACCCGCTGTAGGAAACAGACTAATTACTCCTGATCAATTAAGAGGCCTAGTTTTCCAGTCTGCATGTGTGCTGGCGGGTGACAGACATATAAACCATAGAGGCCAACTTCCCCCATACTTCCTAGGCTCTTTAATTAACTCTTTGATCTGAGTGCTATGTAGTGAGCTCAGGCCAGAGGGGGCTCCCAGGGCCAAGCAGAGAATGGATAGCGTTCCATACACCGCACACCACAGCAGCAAAAGAGCGGAAAACTCTCCCTTTTTTATTTTGAAAAAAGTTTATATTCATGTTTACTTTAAAAAGAAGTTATGGTACCAACTTTGGCTTATCAAATCGCAGGCAATTGTGTAAATCCTGGAGAGTTTAGAGGGGTTTAACACAACTTATCATATATTTAAGGTCAGCTTTGTGCATGCAGATACAATATTGTGATTAGTTGTAAGTGTCTAGAGTAAAATTTGTCTGTATGTAGTGGTGTCAGAGGTCGCACACACTCAAAATCTGTTATCTCCGCTGAATAACTTTATGTGACACTGAATGGGCTGTTTAGATGCCGTATGTTAGGAACTAGACCTTCAGTAGAGAGTATTGGGATTTGAGGGGGTTGAAATGAAGGGGCAGCAGATCTGGCAAGTTTTAAAAGGAGCAGTAAGCTCACTTTGTTGGTTGGAATTTGCAGCACCATGGAACGACTTAATAACAATGCGTGAAGCAATGAAAATTACACAGCTCCTGCTCCAAAGGAAAAATTAATTGCTCTCAGGTTGCACTCCGGAGAAGTTTGTTCATCCAAGCACACACACACACTCATGGGCAAGCAGGAAAGCACATTCATACCCCCCCTTCCACCCTCCATCCCTATCAACACACACGCACACACACATGCACATAGACACACAGGTGCACGTGGAACCTTGGCTGCAAGGAGAACCAGTGGTGGATGTGCAACCATGTGTGTGTGTGTGTGTGTGTGTGTGCCTGAACCTGCAGCTCTCCTGGGCTGTGCAGTGGAGAGAAGAATAGGGCCTGGGCCACATTCCAGCCCTGCCTCCCTGGGCGAGAGACAGTATTCAGCATTCCACTGCCTGCCTATCAGGCCAGGTGCATTCCAGAACACACACACACACACACACACACACACACACACACACACACACACACACACACATATTTAGCCAAACAACACACAGTACCTAAACACACATTTATGCTCAATCACACATAAAGCATGTATAGGCATGTACATTCATACCCATGTGTGCATACAAGCACTTACAGGTGATCATACATTACCACCATGTGTATACTTTCACATTTCTTTTAAAAACAACACAATAAAAAGCAGTACAGCATAACAAAACATGAAAAAGCATACAAGTCTACCTCATAAACATTCTCGTAAGCACACCTACCCACATATAAATATCTATGCAAAATGCACATGCATGTGCTACCCCACTCCCACGAATGCACCATACACTCATTACAGTATGTAGGCTTAAACCAACACAAACTAGCATTGTCTGTGCAGTGCTACTGTTGTGTGTGCTACATTACATGAAAAGATGTTCTCTGTCTCTTTAATTCATGTATGATTCAGTCATTTTTAATGCATGGATTTTTCTGTTTGGAGGAGGCTGAGCTATTTAAAGAGCAGGGGTTGAATACACGGTGAATGTACAGCCAGCCTCTTTTTGAAGTTCTTACGGTGCTTCGATGCACTGTGAGTCACACATGACAGTGCAGACGGGGGTGGAGTGTGTGTGTGTGTGTGTGTGTGTGTGTCTCCATCCGGGTCCTTCCTTTCATTTATCACGAGATTTGCTCAGTTTCTATTTTTTCTAAGCTTGACAAGAATCAGATAGAAAAAGCCAGGTATCTCGTTTCTCCTATGATGTCCTTTCCTCTCTACATTTTGTAATCTGTGTGAACAAACATAGCAAACGTGTGAAGAGCCTGATGGCACTCGTCTCTTCTCAGTGGTGAGGCAGGCAAGTAAAGGGGGTAAAGGGGGGTAAGAGGAGGCAGGAAAATGGGATGGAGAGATAGATGGATGGAGGAGAGAGGGAGGGAGACCTCATTTTGATGCTCCCCTTATGCAAAGGCAGTTTTATCTGCAGGCTCGGTCGAATGTAAAAGCACAACAGCCCTGGAACAAAAGCTCCATTCAGTGTTAACGCGCTGCTTCCCTTCCACACTACTCCACCATCAGACACAGAGGAAAAGGCTGTTGGTTACATGCTATTTGACAGGCACGGGACTCCATGCATGAGAAGCCCTGAATCAGACCCATTACTCTTTGGCATTTCTCCCTCGGCGTTACGCTTACTTCCCCTATTCTTGCACTCCCCATCGCTATCCTTATGCTTTTTCTCCTTCCTCCCTCTCATCCTTCTCCTCCCTCTCCTCCTCCCTTTCTTCCCCTTTACATCCCTGTTCATGTCTGCTGGTAGCGCGAGCCAATTCCCGCCCTGCTCCCACCCACCCCCCCAGCCCACTTCTCATCCATTTCCATGTGGCGACTTTTCATCAGTGAAGTGCCTTCCTGGCCCGACCACCCCCACCCCACCTACTCCCTCCGCCACTCACTGAATGGATGCGGCATTAAGGAGAGAGAGAGAGAGCGAGAGAGAGAGAGAGCTGAAGCCGTCCTTCCTTCCTCCTGCTAAAGCCACCCCTTTGGCTGCCGCAACAGTGGTACGTTCCACAGCGAGCACTGCAGAAGTTGAGAGAGCACATTGTTTGTAATCTGGCATCGCAGGGGTCACTTCCTGACTCGTGTGTCCGCTCCCTGAGCCCCGCGCCGATCCCTTCTTTTCCCCCCCTCCCTGTCTGTCCATCCATTGGCCAGGCGGCCCAGGGCTTTTGGACAAACCCTGTTCTTCCCCTTTTGTGTAGGAAAGCTCCAACATCTGAAAACAATCAAATAATCTGGGCACAATGCGCCTCTTTATGGAGGGGTGCTGGTGGTTCCCAGATGAGCGGGAGGATTAAGTGGAGGAGGCCATAGGGGAGAGAAAGAGAGGGATGGGGACGGGGACGGGGGCTACGCAGCTGAAGAGGGGAGGGCAACTTATTGTTACTGGATTTTCATGGCAAAGCATGCGTGTGTGTATGTGTGTGTAGGTGGTTCTGAGTGGAGGGATGCTTTTGAAACAGGGAAAATATCTGAATACTCTCCCAAAGAGTAATATGAGGAGTCATGCCTGACTCAGTGTTTTTCGGTCATTGATTCCTCCTCGTTTGATGCAGAAAGGAAACATCTTGGGGCCACACACTGAAAATGAATCTCTTTCTATTTATCTTTTTCACAGAAAAAGAAAGCAGTGAAGCTCTTTGTTGAGTAATTCTCTACTGATTCATATTTATTTCAGATTCATATTTACTGTGTTGGCCAACCCATTTCAAAGTTATGTAAATGGTGACAGAATGTATAGTCAGAAGGTGGTGCAATGAGTCAAATTAGATGTGTTTGTGGCCTCTGCATATTCAGAAAGAATTACTCAAATTCATATTTATGGCAATATCAACATCACATCATGGTAATGGAAAAACCATTCTGCCTCTCTAGCTCTTTTTCTCTCTCTTCTTCTCTACCTCTTACATACACACATGCACACAAACACCCACACATGCATGCATGCACGCGTCCACACACACACACACACACACACACACACACACGTACCCAAACTACTTCTTCTCCTCCTGTGTCTCTCATGCTGTTCCTTCTTATCCCCTTGAGAATGGTAAACAGTCATCTGTAACTTCCCCTCCAACATATTCATTAATCCCTTCTATCCTGTGGGGCTGGATGATGATTACAGGGAAGCCAACTGAAGCCGCCCAAATAAACACCCCTCAGGCAGCAACAAAGGCCTGTCCACCTCACCCTAAACACAGCTTCCCCAGCTAGATCAGGTTTCAATCAAGCCCACGCACAACATACAAACAATAGGAAGTAACAGAGTCTAGAGCGCAGAAAAGGCCAACTGTGGCTGAAACCAATTTTGTTTCCTATTTCTGTAGTTAGTGACTGGTACAAATTTACTGTGCAGCAGATCTTCAGTGTTGACTGTAATCTGTATAAGACCTAGTTTTAAACCATGTTACATTACAGCAAATGCATTTCCAAAGTGGAGTGAATTACTTTTTCTGATAACTTGTAACATAATATATAATATAAGGAACAATTGCATAATGCGATACAGAGCAAAATCTTCCTTCCCTCTTTCATTTACTTTAATTCTGTGAACTGGTTTAACATTCCACAGGAAAGCACAGAACATAACTTATTTCCCCCCTCTAAAACACACTCCAGTGTGGTTTATGGATGCTCACATAGTTCACATTCTAGCCATTTACAGAGCTGAGGCAATCCCAAAGAAGTGTTTCTCTCAAGGGCTTCACAATCACAACCATGATGACCTTCCATTTGAACCAACATCCTTGTGCACGGTCACAAGACCAGTTCTCGAAGACTGACACACTTTACTCATCTAGTTATCCTCATCCATCTCTCTTCACAGACATTCTTGAAAAAAAAAACTATGCTGCTTGAATAACATCAAAGATTTCTGAACCAGTATTCTGAGGAAGTTAAAGGAATATTTCATGCCTAAATCTTTAGTTACACATGGGTCATATGCAGACATACATGCACAGTCAGAGAGAGAGAGAGAGAGAGAGAGAGAGACAGAGAGAGAGAGAGAGAGCACACACAGCACATAGTCAAACATGCCTGAAGGCCCTCACACTTCCTCTCCCTCCAGCCACTACACCTTTTCTGCTCACCACCCTGCAATTAGCGTGCCTAACAGTTGCAGGCTTCCGAGGCCAGGCCCACACTAATCATAGGTATGCATTGTTGTGTTCAGCTGCCAGGCCTTTAAAAATCAGCACCTCTTGTTTAAGCCCCGCCTCTTGGCCCAGATGGCCTAGAGTCCTCTGACTGCGTTGTGTGATGAGTCCCGCGGCAAACTGGAGAGGAACCTCTCTGGAGACACTACAGGTGGTTTTTAAGAATGGAGAGAAACAACATTTTACCACAGGTATCTCACTTCAGGAAACCTGAGTCCACAACATCAACAGAAGATGAAAGGCAAGCCCAACCTAAACGTGGTTGGAAACTAAATAATCAAGAAAAGGGAGGGAGGTAAAACAAATATAAGGCAGAGGATCCTCAGATTAGATTATTTACCAAAAGCTGTCATCAGTCATCTCCTGTCTCTCTCAGCAGGCGCCCAGAGGTCTCTGCAGACTGTATGGCTGCAGCTACACAGACACTGAGTTTCCTTTCCATACTGGCTGTACAAAGAGAGGCCTTCACTTCCCTCCTCTTGTGACCGTGCTGCTGGGAGCTGGTGATCACATCACCTGCGCTTTGAGGTCATCACCTGATTCTAGTCACGGCCCGATCCAAGGAATAGATCCTCCAAGCTACCTTGAATAGAAGTTGCCTTGGGATCGTGTTTTATTTTTGCCATGAGCTGGACTGATTTGTCCCTCACCACTATCCTTGGTGCAGTCACTGAGTTTTCACTGTGCTGCTTGAAGTACCTCGTACCTCAATCTGTCTTGTAAACAAGTTTATTTGTCCATGAATCTCCCACAATGCATTTGCAATGCAGATTCTAATTTGTTGTTTGTATTGTTATATAGTAATCACACTCTATTTTTTTCTTATCTGTGGACAACTACCCAGAATAAGCATTACAGTCAACTATATCAACTTAAACATGGTCACAGTAAGACCAAACAACCAGGTCAACATTACATCAGTCACAAATAAGCGTCATGTCATCAGGTCCGAGTCTTGACTCACATCTCAAGTCAAAAACTCGAGTTTCAATGTGGCACAGCAAGTCAAATCAAGCCCCAAGTAAAAAGCAACATAAGTGTGTAAAATAATTGTCGGTTCTAAAATAATTACTTAAAATTATACATAGGCTACATCCTCTCATTGAATAAAACAGTCTTGTGACGTAAAGAACCACAACTAAATTAAAATCATATCAGACATGATCTGCATATCATTTCAACGATCTTCCTCAGAGCCAAGTCAGGTCTGTTTGTGTTGGACTCTGTTGAATGGGGTTTGTGTTGAGCTAAACACATCCTTTATTCTGTGGTCTCATGTTGGCAATACAGAAATGTTAGCTTGTTTACCGTCTTCAAGAGAATTGTGATGACCCTGATTGCACTTAGTGAAGGAAGTCAAGGGATGCCTCTGTTAGCTAAACATCCTGTTGCCTTGTTTTAGCACAGTATGTTGTGTGTGAAAAACACAGGAAATGCACTCGGCCATCCATATTTGTGAGATGAGAAAGAAGGCTGACTTCCTGAACCCTGAATACTCTAAAGGATAGAAGCATGCTAGTGGTAAAATTCAAAGCTGGTCATTGTGTCTTCAGCTTGATTTGAAACAAGGCACACTTTATTTGGGCTTGTCAGTTTAATCATGACAATAGCTACTCTTTCAAAAATGAAGAGGTGGAGACAAGTCGCCACATTTAAGAAAATGCAGAGAACAGCTCTTCTGTAAGGTTACTCAATTATCTTCTGTGGTGCTTTTTAGAAACACAGACCATACAGTTAAATAAGCATACACAAAGTTTGGCGACATCCATATTGTTGTTGATAAAAGAATCTCAACAGAAAATTCACCTTTGCTCTAAGGCTTTCATCAAGGTCCATTGTATCTGAGGATAGCAGGACTATTCACTGACACTCTGAAAAACTCCACCTCCCTTTGTCAAAGCAGGGAAAAAATCTAATCAAACACCCAGGGAGATTTACAGTGTGTTAGGTCTGCATATGATGAGGGTCCTGCATGTAGGCTATCTATATACAATGACACAGAGGGATGTTTTATATGGCTGCAACATAAGGCTGTGGCACAAGCTGTATGAGAGCCAGTGAAATACAAAGAAACTTCTCACACAACATACTGTCACTATGACAACCGGGCAGAATCATTTAGCCCGATCTCTCGCCATTCCACACAGCACAGAAATCCAATAGCATTTAAGGCTTATGCAACCAGGCCATGGATTCGCTCTGCATGCAAGGCTTTTAACACATTCTGCAAATAAGATTCATAGGTTCATGGGTTTGCTGGCAACTTTTTTTAGTTTGTTTTATTTTTGGGATGTTACAACTGCTTACATCCAACAACTGGACTCAGATATGAGAACTGTATATGTGTGTGTGTGTTTGAGGTGGGGCAGAAGTATTGACATCCAGACCAATGTATTCTAGACCCCTCAAACAATATATAAATACTCACTCATAAACTTGCTGGTTATGGCTTATTAGTGAAGGAGGCTAATCATCATGGCTTAATTTTTAATTTAGGCCTACCATAATAGGCTATTATCAAACCAATACCACAATCTGCCATATCAACGCTTGCCTTCAGTATAAATCACATTATTATTATTTTCTGAACTGAATCTTACATACCATTTCTCATAAAATTGCTTATCACATTTGTAATTTTTACTTATTGTAGGCTAATTCCCGGTGCCACAGCAGTCATGCTTATGTGTAATATGACTAACAATGAATGAACTGGAATACAAATGCAACCTTGGCCTTAGCTACATAAATCATGAAGGGGGATCTGATGTAATTCCACGTGCTGCACCAGTCCGGTTGTGTGCATTTACAGCATTTCCCACAGTGTCAGATAAAGATTTCTAAAAGCGGTTGGGAGGGAGTCGATCACAGCAAAGCAGCTTAATGAAAGAAAACAACAGAAATTATTAATGGTTGTGTCTCTGTGACAGACTAAGTCCTTCCTCCAGATTATTTTCTACTTTGCGTGCTATCACACAGACGCTTCCCTCTTCTATGTATCAATGCGTGATTGAAGGGAAACTTCTTTTGGGAAGTGGGACTACTTTGGGTCAACTTTGGAAGGGAACATTCCGATTTTGGGCCATATGATTTCAGTGGAACGTATAGTAATACAATATGCTTTACTCTTCGAGAGAATATTACAAATGGTATGCTTGTAGAGCTTGTTTTATCGTAATCGCATTATGTTTTTGCTACGTCGCGGAAGGATCTAATTTTCTCAAGCGAGGGTCGACACATCCGCCCAGTTTTCCGATTTCATTCCCCCCCGAGTTGAAAATGGAGTTCGATTAAAGCAGATGTCCACCAACTTCTCAAGGAAAATTCAAGTCTATATATTTTTACTTTACGTGTCAATATCAACATTGAAAACAACTGGAACATTTTCTCTTGCTTTGGATGCCTTTACTGCAAATTACTCGGACACGTTGACGGAGCAACGCTGCACAGCGCTTTTCAAGTGTTGTCCTGGACCTGAAGTTGGCGAATGGATGCTCGACAGCCAGCCATAAATAACCTGCCAAACGTTACAGTGCACAACAATCTGTACATTTTTTAAGGATATATACATATTTTTGAGTATCCGGGAGCTGTGTTTGTTGAAGAGGATGACGCCGATGTGCGATTTGTTTTGGTCGGATTTTACTTCCAGGGAAGATAAAATGAATCAACGATTGTCATTCCTCCTCGCGATTTAACGTTAGTTCCAGCCAGCAAAGCTAGCGTTAGGCTAGCTCACTTGGTGTTCCCAGGAACGCTTAGTTAGGCATGCTCCGTTGTACACCGTTTACTTATTATCCAAAATAGGGTGATTTTCATATGTGAAAGAAAATGGTGATATTTGTGGTATTTTATCCCGCCGTCACTGCGTCGTCGATGCTATTGCTAGGATTTGGATCCCCGTGAGAAAAAAATGAGTGAAGATTCAACAAATCCAAACAACGAGTGAGTACTTTTGCTACATTTGCTACATTCTCTCCATTTACAGCACAAAACTGCCATGATAAGCAGATATCTCAAGATTTTACACGCTTTGGCTGGTAGATCAACTAACGTTATGCATCACTGTCCCAGTAAATGACATTTCTCGTCGACAGACGCTGGTATTCATCAGCTTACTTTACAAACAATAATAATTATACAGGCAGCCTTATTTATCTTTTTGTTTGGATAGTTTTGAAGGCTACTATATAAGCCCTCTATGGATTATTTGATGTGATTAAGAAGAATCGGTGTCTCAAGCAATGGCATAGGCCCATACTAAAAAATGCATCTCATTCTTTATCCGTTTGCTGTTATAATTTAATCACATGCATGCTGTGGGGATTCAAAATAGTCCATGGCATTCAAAGGAATAATCTTGATTGCCCACATATAAAAGAGTTTACCCGAAAATGACATGCACAGCATATGTATTATTGCTGTATAGATTGGCCGTTATAAGGCTGTTATATGAGATCACTCATTGTAGATATGTAGACAACAATAACTAATATTCCGGTCTATATATAATTTCATATGCATATCTGGTCAGTACATCATGACCAGATAGCGTTATTTTGACAGTCTAGACCTATATAACTGTGTTTTTTTCCGCCATGATTTTGGTCTGAATAACATCATCGATACATTTTTTGAAATCATATCGGTATTCATCTTCAATCTTCCTTCAGTGAAAATGTTCCTTCGAACTGATTGCTGCAATGTCAGCGTTCAAAAGCTGAAGATGCCATTTTTTTTTCTCAATCACACTCATTTGCATATCACAATCTCCATTCATAAAAAAATGTTAAAAAAGGGAGACGTTGACATCCGAATCCCCAGAACCCACATACAGTAACTGCAATTGTAATCTCTTAAGTAAGGTGTTTTTGTACGCGTTGCGCCCATTTTAAGTCTCGATTTCGTATTGTTTTAATGGGCTGATCCCTTGTGTGCGCTTGTTGACAGTCAGTGAGAAATATCTGCTTCGGGAGGTGCTGCGGTCACATGATCCCCTCCATTCATAAAGTACCTGCCTGCCCATTCACAGCACTGTACACTGTTTCGCATTGCACCGACGATCACACAATGATCACATTTCCTGTATTTACTGTTCAATCTATTACATATAAAAAGACACGTGCCTGTCAATCGTTTACTTGAAATAAGTGCCGTGTATGTGTTTTATTCATTCGATGTTTCCTCACTCTCTCAAAGGGTTTTTTTTTATAATGTATTTGGCACAGAGGAAGTCATATGCCTTTCTGAACCGTTCACATTGTCATGGTCTAATGTCCAAAACACACCCATGGTTTTCCTCATTCCATTTATCTGGCGCTTATGAGGTTGATTGATTTAATGCATGGAGGCTTTGTCCTTGAACTAGATGTCAGTTGTTTTATATAACATATGCCAGGGGTTTCCATACTCTTTATATTAGGGGCCTCCAAATAGATATACATTTCACCAGAACCCCATTTGATGAGATTTTGTCCTAAGGAACCCCATCAGAGCAGATTTTTGTAATTAGTTATGATTTAGTGTAGAAGTGTAGTGTATAATTGCTGTTTGATGCCAGTGGGGAGAGTGAAACCTCTGATTAGAATAGTCATCTGAATACATTTTCTCATCGTGCTAAACTGTTGGGAGTGATATAATACTAAAATTAAACAATTCTTGATTTTCCTGAGACCCCCTGGAACCCCCTCTGGGACCCCTTGAAGCCCCCGGACCCCACTTTGGGAACCACTGCCATGGGTTACAGATCAGTGGTGTACAGGCTAGCTATATGGTGGGTTTACGATGGCAGCAGCTAAGATGGCTAAAGCGATCCAAACATCGTTGCTATGATTCCACCACATATCTGGTTATTGTATGATTCATAGACATGGACTGAACAGAATACCAAGCATTGCCTGAGCCATTTGTTTTTGTTGGACCCACTCTCCTTAATATGCTCTTCCTGGTGACAAAGCCACTCACAAAGAATTCAGATATTTTTCTGTTCTCTGAGAGGATTTCATTTTGACTTTTTTTTTTACTACTCAGTGGAGAGTGTCAGCAATTGTGGTCAAGATGTTTTTCACCATTATGCGTCCCCTATATATAGTGACATAATGAGCTGTTCCATTTTCCTGTCATAGACTAATCTTTAAAGATCGATCTCTTTCACTTTAGTTTTTATGGCGCAGTTTCTCATTTTCTTTGTTTTGCTATAACGGCTATTATTGACACCTCATATTTTAAGCTATTTGCTAAATCATGAGCATTCTCACTGCTTTCTGTTTAATTGACGAAAATTGTTTGCATAAGCCCTGATAATGTTTTGACTTTTCACTTCCGTGTACAAGTGTAATGAGGGAAAAATGTATTTGACTCTTTTGTCGCCTGTATTGTAAACATTTCATTTGAAAATCTCCATAAGTTGTGTTGCGAGATAGTCCTAAAGTGGTTTAGCCTGATTGATAGGTGGTAAGCCAAGCTGGTGTACACACAGCACACCCTTTTCTGAGAACATATAACTTGGCCTTGGCGCGACTATGTTCACAAGGTTGAAATGAATAGAAGACACATAGAGCCTTGTCAAATTTTGGTTTGTGTCCGCTCTGGGGTGTGTGTTGGTGTGAATAGTGTGGTATGATGTAAGGCTAATGCTAGTTTTGCAGACAAGAACTATGATCATGCAGGAAGACGTGGGAGTGTGAGATTTATTGAGGGTTTGCACAAGCAGCTTCTCTGCTGAACATGAATTTTATTTCAAATATTTATCTCAATGAGTGCTGTAGTCTGTAAGTGTCCTTCTGCTGTTAGTCTTCCTACTTGTAATTAACCTTTATTTAGGTGTTCTGCCTTTGTAGATAGTGATTGTCATGTGAAAAGTGTGTTTTTTCCATATTACGTGTGTCTTGCTGTGTTGTGTTGTGATGACAACCAACAGATCAAATTTCTCGTTCCGAGTTTATAATTCCAAAAACATAATATAGGTTACAGTTACTCAAATAGGGCTTCTCTGTCGTCCCTCAATCCTTATTACAAAGAAACTAGAAATCAAACAGGTAGTCTTGCCGGTTTAGTCAATATGAGCCTACAGAATGACTTTGCTAAAATTCATAGAGGCCTGATACATGTTATTGATGAAGGTCAGTTGCTTTTATAGTCCATTTAACATTCATAGGCTCAGGCCTCATTGTTTTAGATTCCTGCAGTACTCTAGTATTGTTGGTTGCCAGTCAGGTGATCGTCAGTGATTCCTCTCTCTGTGTCCTCTTCCTATCTGTGTGATTGATTTGACAGCTCAGCGTTTTATCTGCCAATGTGGGTGTCGTGATCTTATCACCTGAGGGCTGTTTTGCACTCCTCATTCCTGCCGCCGAGCTTCCCAAACACATTCCTCCCAAACAACCCCCATCATGTCCTGAGACGACAAAGGGAGACAGCTACTTCAGCTGTTAAGGCTAGTGCTTTACGGCTTGGGTAATTGCCTATATCCTGTGGCCCTTATGTTAGGCTAAATCATTTCCTGGACCTTTTTATAGATAGTATTATTTGGGGTTATTACCAGTTGTTGAATATGACCTCCATGAACACGTAGCTTTACTAGCTGGCCCAGTCTAGGCTATAGGCATATGTTGCCTTTGACAAAGCCTGCTGAGCCGAACACATCTTTGGTTTTGCTTCTGTATTCTTTTGGGGAAGTATTGCTTGTGACCACAGTGGCCTACACAGACTGTATTGGAATTTGTTATCTTATTTGACAAATATGCTTAAGGAAACTTGTAACAACATTTGACTTGGGCTAAGACTACGCTAATTTTGTCAGTTACTAATTACTACTGGTTTCTAGACATGTGTTCACATTTGATTAGGTGTTGGGCTATCATATATCCGGTGGAAAGTGAGGTGTCTTTGCATTAAACAATATCTCTCTGTCTTCTGACTCTTACTGGAGTCGTTCAGATTTCTCTCTTCCATGATTAGAATATGATACTTGTATATAGGTGATCAGTTGCATAATTGTAGAAGTTACGTTGTGTACACACTATTTATGATCTAGTGTCTGTTTCTTCTGTTAGAGACTGTTGTATTTGCATGATTAATGACAATGATCCTCTATAAAACCAAAGGACTTGGACAGTCTGTAACTGAGACAAGCCAACAAACTGAACAGGCCTTGTATGAATGTGGTGGACTGTTCCATTCCCATGGCCAGATTTGGGCCTGGATTCTGTGTATTTTAAACCCGAGCCACTTCCCTCTTATAATTTTCATTTCCTCTTCAAGTATTTTAGGAACAGACATAAACTGGTGTAAATGTCAGCAGTGTATTTAGAGCATATTTCAAACCATTTATCTTGTTTCTAAGACAATCAAGTCCTAGTGTAGGCCTATTCTGTCTTTGGGCTGTGTATGTAGGCTATTAGGCCTAGGTTAAAAACCTTCCCAAGTTTTTTTTTCTCTATCTCAACACCAGATAGCATGGCATGTCTTTTTTCTTCCTCGAGGAGGGCCTCTGATGTTCACAGACCATATCTCAATGCCTTTAAGAAGTGCTTTTAGCACTAAGTGTCTGAATTGTGGATATTGTTTTCAGTTGTGCTGCATGCGGGAGCATGAAGGCTGGGCCTTGTTGTGAGCTCTTTGCTGCAGCTGGGCTGAGACGGTTCTTTCCTGCGAGGCCACAGACATAAAAGGGCACAGATGTAAATCCTAAACCTTGTGTCTTTGATTGAGTTTCCAAACGCTTTGAAAACAGGAAGGGGTTTCTGTGTGTGCGTCTGTGCGCGCACACTTGTGTGTTTATTTCTCTGGGAACATTTGGCATGTGTATTTGTCTCTGTGAAAGATACGCCCCGGATCCTAGATGAGTAAATTTAAGCTAACATAACTTTGTTTTATCAAATAAACTATTTTATAAGTCAAATTTTCAACTAGGAAAGATGAATAATCTCTTAGGCCCATAAGACAAAGGATGCTTATCTGCTCAGTCAATTTTTTGATCAGATTTTGTTCTGCCCAGTTGCCATTTTTAGAACTTGGATCAGGCTTTTATTGGTTAGGAAATGCTTTGTTGATTCTTCCAAATTTTAGAGTGGGCCGAGGTTACATGGACAAGGAAGCCTACTTGAATGTTAACATAATTGATTTTCAAGATGGACTAGTGTAGTTGGCTGGTTTCTAATGTTTGTCTTTTTTTCTTTTTCTTTTTACAGCTCACCAGAGTGTGGTGATGATGATGATGATGATGTTACTGTTTTGCCACTTTTGCGATGATGGCCTTTTTTCAACAACAGGGCATGCTGTGATAGTTTACAACTTGTTTCATAGCTGTTTCTCTTAACAGCCATGGACCATCATCATGGTTTGGTGGTTTCTTCTTCCCAGCTTGCTCCTGAGATGTTTTGATGGTTTCTCCCACAGCTAGACAGCCGCCTCGTCCCCTCAGTTTCCCGGCCCCCCCCCCCCCCCAGTCTCAGAGTCTCTGCAGTAACTATGACGATTAGAAGCCTGGGTCCCTGGGGACTACTTTCACATCAAAGCAGACCAGAGACGCCGCAGCAGTCCAAATTTGTGGTTCCTCTTTTTTCTGTAATGGCAAGCGCAAGGTTTTAATTTTCCAAATGCTTGCGGTTCAAATTAAGATCATCTCAATATGTGGCTTTGATTGATGTTTGAGAATAGTTTTTTGGCGTTTGATACACATATGGGATTCTTTTGATTTATTATAGTGCCACGGCGCAGCGGCACCCAGAACATTGTTGTTGGGGTTGCAGGCCCAATCCAGTAATGGAGGGGTTGGTTAGCATCGGCGCAAGGCAGAAAATCAATGTTACAAAAACGTTGTCTGAGTGAGCAGTTTGACATTCATGATACTGGTTTAGGTCTATCTTTGATTTGGGCTACAGGCTAATTTGGCCTACTAACTGCTGTCTGTGACTGATGCTACCAGAAGGGACTGTGATCAGTTAATTTGTCTCCATGTTAGGTCGTATTTCTATAAAGGATGGTGGTAAACTTGAAGTGTAGATTTGCTGTGCGGTGCAGCAGCAGAGCAGGCTTGTTCATTTTTTTTCTGAGTCTGTTGGTAGCTAAGCTGAATGTTCTTGTGAGGGAGATGACTCACCACCAGCCTGAGGTGTTGAGAGGAGATAGGGCAAATTTCTCTTTCACTTCTCTTTCTATAGCCAACGTATTGGTTTTCACTGCAGCTAATATAGCAGGCTAGTGACGTTGGCTGTCTGTTGGTGTTTCTGTAGGCATTTTCCCATCATCAGTGCTGTTTTATTAATGGCTAACAGACAGCCCCTTCAAAAGTGTCTTGTTGCGGCCTTCTGTCATAATTTGCACTGCATCCATGTTAGGTCATGTTGGTGTTTGTTTTGGGTATGTCTGTGCCCTTGAGTTTGCCACCGGTTATTGAAGGGATTTGAACCGTGGCTAATTGGCTAGCTAGTTTGCACCGTTCAGATTAGATGCACTGCTGGAATCGACGGTTGAGTCCCAGATTGCATGCTATGTATTTCCTCAATGAGGCGCAGTCACATTGTAGCGAACCCTTTGACTTGCATTTTGCATTTGTTCGCCTACATTGTTAGAGAACACTAGAAATATTATGGTGGATTCCATTTTAATCAGTTGTTGGTTGCATTCAAATTGATGAATTTTACACACATTCTTACTCCATTATATCATGACAGCCTTGGATTGATGCAGAGGTCTACATTAAAGACGTCAAGGCTCATTGTATTTTAGGTTAGGCTAGAGCTGTGAAGCAAATGACAATATACAGTATTTTATCTTTGATAACAGCTGTCGAGCCAGTGTGGAAGGTACCCAGACATTTTAGTAAGCATAGAGAATGAGTCACACCCGGAGTAGCAGTTTTTTTCCCCTTCCGTCCTCCACCCCCCCTCTTTCCTAGCGATTGCTTTCCTTTCGGAGGATAATCTATAGAATCCGATTGGGATAAGTAGCTTGTGTTTATTTTCCCAATGATTTTTTAATGATTTTTTTCCCCCTCAAAAGTCCTAGAAGCCAAAGTGGTCTAGTGGAGCCTGACCGAGCTTGACAGCCTTCCTCCGGTTTTGATACAGGGGAGAGATGGGGAGGAAAGGGGGGATGGAAAAAGGGGGGGAGACTTTTCTCCCCTTTTCTGATGCTAATGAAAGGAGGAATGGTTTTCCAGCCTTTAGCTTGCAGAGTGTGTCTCCCCTGCAGCATGCTCCACTGCCTGGACATTGTGGGAGCACAAAACTCCAGGCCCGGGATCCAATAACGTGAAATTTCAGCAGAGAAGCGGCCATTGTGTAGAGAGAGGCAGCCGGGGAGGGGTTGGATAGAAGGGGGAGACGGAGAGGAGGGAAGGGAGGGTGACTTGGCGAACACCCAGGGCTCAGGCCACATCCTTTCTCTCTTCTCTCCCCCTGCACTCCTCCTCTTCCTTCTCCTCCTCCCCCTGTTCTCCCCCTTCTGTCTTTCTTTCACTCCCCCCTTTCCCCTCCCCTCCGGGGGTGGGAAGCCCAGGGCTGAGGCAGGAGCAGAGCATGATGGCATGCTGGAGCCCAGTGAGCCATGGGCCGGAGCAGCAGACAAACGGCCACTTTGTCAGCTTAGGAAATGGTTGTCCCAGGATCCCCCTTCTCCACCACACACTGGAGCAGCCTGCCTCGAGGCCCAGGCCTGCCTGGCCCGCACGTGCTTCCCCCATCACACCCCTCTTCTCTTCTCTTCTCTTCTCTTCTCTTCTCTTCTCTTCTCTTCTCTTCTCTTCTCTTCTCTTCTCTTCTCTTCTCTTCTCTTCTCTTCTCTTCTCTTCTCTTCTCTTCTCTTCTCTTCTCTTCTCTCACCCTCTTGTACACCATCCACTGTGTGTTTGTGTGTGTACAAGGCCCTACAAGTTCCAATTTTCAGTGTATTCACCTTCAAAATGAGTTTATGTCACTATAGGAAGTAGAGGCTGGACTATAATTTCAGTCATGTTAAGCTGATCTGTTGTATGCGTTTGCCTTCACCTTCTGTGATGCTGGAGTGGTGAGATATTGTTAGTTCTCCTAGGAATTTAGCAAAACATGATGCATTTATTTGCCATTGTGTTGATGACAAAAACACCCTATAGGGTAAGCCTGTGCACATCCTTTTTGTGAATAGAAAGAGCCATATTTAAATGCGGATGGGAGCTGTCGACTGTCACCGTGGTCCCCACCCTACTCCCATCCACACCCTCCTCCCACCCCGCGGTCCTCCGTTACATTCACACCCCTCCCTCTGTTTTCCTCTCCTGCTTTTGGTCGGAAATGAAGTCAGTCATCCAGCAGAATAACTTGGAATAATTTGGAATGGGGGCTCCTTTCTCTCCCTTCTCTCTGTCTCCCTCCCCCCTCCTCTCTCTCCTGCTTGCGGGCCCAGGCCAGCTGATCTGCTTCCGCTCTCAATTGTGTGTCCAGTGGACTGTGTGCTCCCAGCAAGGGGCGTGGAGACCAGCCTTTGTCTCCATCCCGCTCTGGACTCTGTGTATGTGTCTGTGTGTGTGTGTCTCTGTGTGTGTGTGTGTGTGTGTGTGTGTGTGTGTGTGTGTGTGTTGAGCAGGTTGTGCTCAAATATCTTTTTGGAACAGAGTTTTTACCCTAAGAAAGGAAAGATATTAATAAAAAGGAGAGGAAGAGAAGCGGATAGACGCTTTTGTGTCCCTGGCCTGTTGGTTTTGTTAAAAGGATCTAGTACACTTAGTTGTTGTTGATAGTTAGTTAGTTGTTAGTTGATTGTCTGCAGGTTCATAAAGTGGAATTTAAGAGTTGTTGACTTTAATTATTTACCATTATGTGTACTCTCTCCTCGTGCTTTGTTGTTGCCATTTCTTTCATTCTTAAGAAAGGGTTATTTTAGGTTACATGCACAAATGCACGTATTCACTTAAACTTCCTCCCGGGCTCAGCCCCCCTCCCTGTGAGTGTCATGGTTGCTGGCATGTGTGTGATGGTAGGTCTGCAGGGTCAGGCCCTGGTCATTGTGCCCTGGTCATGGCTGAGCGACACTACCGCCTGCCTTCTGTTAGCCCCAGGGACCCCTGCCTGACTGACAGCCCCTCCTGCACCCACCATCCGCATCCTTTATTGGGGGCCGTAGAGGGGTACAACAGCGGCAGTATTTCCCTCTTTTACTGCCCGCTATATTGCCCAAAGATGCTGTGTTTTTTTTGTGTAAGTCTACGTTCTACTTCTGTGGCTGTGTTTTAAGGTGTAACCAGGAAGGGTGCTGGGAGGTCGCTAGGGGGAAGTTAGTCATGGTTGTTGTTTCTGTCATTCTCCCAGGACCAGTTGCCCTTGTCTAAGCCCGGGGCAGCATGTGAGAGAGCAAACTGTCCAAAAGTATGAGCTAAATGTATGCATCATAAAACTGGCTGTGACCTAGCCCCCTTGCAGCAGTCAGTTTGGCCTACTTGCATCTGTCAACACTGCAGGTCAGCATAAGCCTACATCACAGTGGTGATAAGCCTGTGTTTGCTCTTGTGCACAACGCTAATTTTTTAATATAGGCAGGCACCATCAGAACAGCTCTGAGGCATGAAAGATTAAACTGAGAAGAAAGTCCTGCTTCTATGGAAGAAAATATGGTATTACTATGCATTGTTTTATTTATTTGATATACAGAATAGGCGCTTATTTTTGCATCACCACGCTCATTCAGTGGTGTTACAAGCAGAAAAAAATCACAAGAAACTATTTGACAATGTCCTTGGAATTCTGGTCATATTAAATAGTAATAAAAAAAGAATTCATTAGAATTACCGGCTGTTGTATGCAAAGAACAACTTGCCTTTGTGTGCATCCTCGGCAAAGCTTGCTATGAATATAGGCAGTTTGGCATAGCATCAGCTTTCAGGCAGACAGCAGCATGCACAGCTCAACCAAATTTAATATCATGGAAGGATTTCATAGCCATTCAATCTGACCAAAGGACTCTTTGGATGCATTGATTTGTGAGGAGTTATGAGAAGGTCAAGATCTATTTATTTTGGGATTAATGATGCCGTTCATGACAGCTCCAATTATGATCTGAGAGAAACAAAGGATATATATATAAAAGATTAAATAACTACTAAGTTAAGGCAGTCATGTGTGAATTCTTTGTTACACAGCTGTCTACTACTGTGAGCTTCTGATTCTGAATGTAGCATGCTGCTGCCGTGCTACAAGACAAAAATCTGCAAGTGAGACAGAAACTGCTTTTGAGATAGTTGCAGCATAAAGTTGTCTGGCAGACACTTGAATTATGCCTACTATGTTATCTATCCACTTGTGCATGCTGTTCAAGGTTCAAGTCTTTCTACAAGGACAGAAACATGCCAAATCACCCTCCCTAGAGTTAACTATAAATCAGTGGCATGATATAAAACTATGAATGAAATTATGAAACGATCATTGACAGCTTATTCCTCACCATTTAGTGTCTTCTTGCAGCTGTAGTACAACCATAAACAACCGTAGCAAGCCACCTGAGTTTTGCTAGGTTAGCATGTTGCTAGCTTAGCCACCAGCCAACTAGCAGAGAAAAGATTAGTTGACTTATGGTGTTCAAGTAGGGCTGGGCGATATGGTTGAAATCAGTATCATGATAATCATAAGGATTTTTCTCGATATCAATAGCTAGGCTATATATCATGATATGGTTCATGTATGCAAAATCACGTTAAATAATCAAATTAATGTTCATCTCATTGAACTGAATGGTAATGTTAGGTGTGGTGTCAAACAAAACTGAGTTTTTAAGTATAATTTGCTTGTCATCATCAATTTAGACAGCAGAAATGTGTGTCACAATATCAAAATATCTTCATATCATCACGATATGATTCCACTGAAAAACGATAAAAGATAATATTGAATTATTGCCCAGCCCTATGTTCAAGTATCTAAAAAACGATAGCCTATTAAAACAGTTGGCACAATATTTGCAGAGGTACTTTGAGCATGGAATTTGATTGGTTGCTGGTGAACAATTTGCATAGCATTTGATTGGTTTTCATTCCAGATAGGAGGTTATAAAGAAATTGGAAGAGTCAATGAAAGGTATTTAAAGAGTTAGTTTGAATAGGTTTAATCTAGTTGCAGGGCAGAGCAAAGGGGATGGGAGGATAAGTGGCCGTGATGCTGAATGTATTATTCGTAATTTATACAGAAAACCACTCTTGTCATATACAGTATATTGAGGGATATACATACATGCTGATGTACTTTTGCTGTATTTTGTTTAGTAGATAGATTCTCCTCTCATTCAAAACAGTGCAGAATTGTGCAGAGATGCAAGGAAAAAACTTTTTTTTGAAGTGGGAAAGCTACTGCCTAATCTACTCCCCTACTCTCAAATTCAATCATAAACATAATCAACCATGATTAGAATGACCAGAAAAGAATCTCACTTTTTTGTGTGTGTGTGTGTGTGTTTGTGTGTGTGTGTTTGTGTGTGTGTGTGTGTGTGTGTGTGTGTGTGGGCACACACGCACACACTCACGCAGGATGGGAATTAAGTGTGTGGTTTTTAAAAAGGCAGTCTGTTTTGTTGGTTGATTTATTTTGGAGTTATTTACCATGGTCATCAATCCTAAGAAGGAACTTTGGTCAACTATTACCAGGGAGCCAGGATAAATAGGCTTCCACATGTGAAGGAAAAAAAATGCCTCAAGTTTAATGCTCACTGGCTCATAGATAAATTGCTAACCAATAACCTGGGCATCAAGGTTTGCCAAGGGTGTGGAAGGTAGAAGACCAAAGGTTACCGTTTTGAGTAGGCCAAGGGTGTGGAAGGTAGGAGACCAAAGGTTAGGCCTACCCATTTTGAGTAGTAAGATTTAGAGGGGAGAGGCAGTAAGAAGAGGAAGCAGACATTCCTCTTTTGGAGCAGAATATATTAGTCTTATTCCATTTCTCAATCATCTACACTGCCCTCTGTCATCTCAGTAACACTTTTACATTCGGCCACTGGGGGAGAAGAAATTATTTACCAAACGTTCCAAACTCTGTGACGTCATCTTCATTAATAAACCCAGACGCCGGCCAGAGAGCGACGTGTCACGGGGAGGCGTCCCACGGTCAAATTCCTTCCTCTCTTTCCCTCTTTCTGTCAGTTTTCAGATCTTCCCCAGTCTTTAATATGTTACCAGGAGGATCTGCAAAGCGCTGCCCTCAGCACACTCTGACCTTTGTCATTTCCGGTGGCCCAGTGGAGTGTCTGTTATCTAATCAGGGAAACATCTGACTGTTGGAGAAGGGACAGAAAGGGGCACAGAAGAAGGCAGGGAGAGAGAGAAATGGGTTGAGGGACAGATAGATGGGTGGATGGGGGAGAAGAATGAGAGAAAGTGATCCTCAGGAGAACAAGGCGGATGGGATAGCAGTAGCAAGCAAAGTCAGTAAGAGGAAAGAGGGCCCACTGTAGCCTGGTCTCTATCTTTTAAACTACCTGCTTTAGGGGAAAGGTTGGAAATCAGAAGGGGCCGGAGCCTGAGCTTGAGCTTGGCCACATGGTCACTCACCCTCTGACTGTGGTTAAACATACACTGCAGGCTGCAGTGATCAGGAATAGTAGCTAATATTCTGTTACACCGTACACTACAAACAAATATATTAATTCCAAAATTGAATCTTTCTGACTTTGCTCGTTCATCTTACATTTTTTGTTTGGTTGTAGATTTTAGGCTAGTTCACTTTTTATCACTGAACGTCTCTGTTGATCTTCATCTAATGTTTGCATAGAACTGAGTACTGGTTTTATTATTTTTACTACTTGCTTCTGCAACCACCCAGTTTCCCCACTGGTTCATTAGTTTCATTGAATCTCAGTAGGCCCAATGTGATGTGGTATGTGTTTGACTTTGTTGTTAAACATTCATATTGCTGGACAAATGGACGAATGTCTTACTTAACGCCACTGATGAAAGGTCATATTATTACTTTATTTGTGGACTGTGTTCTTAACTACAAGCTTCCTAACCATTCTATCTAGGCTACTTGTACTACAGTGTGCTCATGCTGTGGTTAAACAGCATTATTTGTGGGCTGATATTTCATGTAGGCTGTGTGGTTCTGATGATGTCTTTGTAACCCCGGTGATATAATGGGTTACAGGAGTTGGAGAACACTCAACATTATAACACATAATTGTGAATGCAGCCCTGCATTCATAAAGTCAGTGAAGTGAGCAAATCTGTCTGTGGAACGGCATGATTGATGCGGCTTTTGACCAATCATCTTTGAGTAGCACGTGTGAAGTTCTACATTGTGCGAGTTTACCATTGGAAAATTTTGGTTTGAGATGAGTGGCTTCCAGACACTGAAAAAGGAATGATCCCAGTAGAAAAATTAAAATGAATAATCATTTGGAAAACAAGTCTCTACAGTTATGGCAAGCCTTGACAGTTAAACGGCTATGCTCATGTGCAAATGCTAATTACCACTGATTATGGTCACTAACAGCACTGTTTCTCTCTTGCTCTCCCTCTTTCTCTCCATCCTCCTGTTCTTCCTCCCTTCTTCCTCCACAGTGACAGTTATGCGCGTGTGAGAGCAGTGGTCATGACTCGGGATGACTCCAGCGGTGGGTGGCTTCCCCTGGGCAGCGGAGGCCTTAGCTGTGTCACCGTCTATAAGGTCAGCCGGGCGGAGGACAGCAGCAGCACCCACAGCGGAGGCAGCGGAGGAAGCAGCAACAACCTCAGCCCCTGTAGCCCCAGTCCAAGCCCCAGCCCCAGCCCCACCACTGTGGAATTCCTCATCAAGGGCGAGAGGCTCAAAGACAAATTGGTAAGGGAACCTATGGCCCATACAGATGTGAATCCTGTCTTTTTTCGGGTACCGAAAGCAAAGGCATGCCTTACGCTGTGCTGCATAAAGGCATAGTCTTACTGTACATATAACTAGCTCCTTCATGCTCTTGCTTTCCTGCTTATTTACTCATTCTTTCTTTCTCACACTCTCTCCTTCATGCATACTCAGACACACAAACTGGAGATGGTGCATTCTCTGGGATGAGATCACCATGAGCCCCCCTTCCCAGTCCCCCCTCTCTCTCTCTCTCTCACACACACACACACACACACACACACACACACACACACACACACAGTCACACAGGAAGTGGTTGTTTGGCTTTCCTCCATGGCGCAGGTATCTGAAAATAGGAGCAAGCTGCGTGACGCTGTGATGCATGATGACATCATCAAGGAGAAGGGCAGATTACTCAGGAGAGGAGAATGTGGGATGAGGGATGTGGGAAACGCACAAAGAGCTTGGAAGGGACCTCAGGAAGGGATAGGGGCTGGAAATTCACACTCACTCTGGTTTTCCACAAGCATTTGCCTACCTTTATAAACATTTTCTCATTCTTGATTTAAACGTAAAGACGGTATGGGTCAGTTTGACACATATGTTAAACAGTCATGGAAAAAATGTTGGTGGTGATTCTAATAGTTGAAAATTCTCAGCCCAGGACTAGGCTTAATTTATTACAGTGCCCTATATTGACAAATAGTTGAAATTATGAGGAAAATACAGTTGGCACCCTAGTTATTTAGACAGTGACATGCTAATATTTTTGCTCTGTAATCTTATTAGTTTAAATGTGGAATGATGCAGTGACTATGTTTAGTCTTTTTGGATGAACAGTTAAAGAAATAAAACCTTTTTTTTGTACGTTGTCCCTCCATTTCAGGGTGCCACAAGTATGCAGAAAGATGTGAAGAAAAATTAGAAAAGCAGTGTGAAAATACCATAAAATTCAGGCAACAGTTTGCACTTTAACCTCATGGTCATTTTGTTGTAATAACAAGATATTGAACCGTGTGTTGCTGTTCTAATACTTGTGTTGTGTTTGCTGTGAGTAAGTGAGAGCATGCCTCTGATCCAGTCCCTGTTCTCACACATACTGCGTTGTATTTTCTGCTCGTGTGACGGCATCAGATGTAAAACAGATCCAGTAGATGCACTGGGATAATCCTGAGCCTCTGATAATGAGAGTGTAAATCTGTGTGTGGAGAGAGAGCTGTCTGTCAGATGTCAGTAGACGGAGGAGGCCACCATGATGCACAGCGCCTGATGATCTCTTTGACCCCAAAGGCTTGTTACAGCAGGACGCCTAAACCACGTTTTTTTAATCTACCTCCACAATACTAGGCCGCACACAGTCACTGTATGTGTGTTTTGTGTTTACGGTGTGTTTATGTTTGCGCGTTGCTATCCAAGTGTGCGTGTGTGGCACAGGAAAGGGTGTGACGGGAATGCTATTGTTCAGACAGGGGAAAGACATTGCTCAGAGACCCCAGCAAGCGTTCTGGGATGTGGTAAAACACCCCCATCACCACCAGATCCTACCCCCAGCCACCACAACAAACACTCCGCCATATGTAGGTCTGTCGGGATGCCACCCAGTGCCAGGGTGTTGGCATCAACCACAGTGCCACCAACAGTCTGAGGGCATCAGAAGACGAGGGCGAGAAACACTAGGAGACAGAATGATGAGTCCAAGAAAACAACAACAACAAACAAAACCACATAAGGGTAATATAGCTGTTGTTAGAATTAGCACTACATTGCATGGAAAGTATGTGTGTTTTCCTCATGGATATGCAAGGGGGGAAAATTAACGTAGTGCAATATCGCAATTCTTTTTTCTGCTGTCTAAATTGATGATGACAAGCAGATTTTACTTAAAAACTCTGCTAAAATGAGGTATGGTAGGAATATTATTTGAAAATTTCACCACACCTAACATCACCATTCGGTTCAATGAGATGAACATTCATTTGATTATTTAACATGATTTTGCATATGTGAACCATATTGTGATATATATTGATGTCGAGAAAAATCCTTATGATTATCATGATATTGATTTCAACCATATCGCCCAGCCCTACGATATTGTTTTAAAACAGTAACGCTAATGTTTGGATTTAAGAGCCATAAGTGAAAGACTATAATTATGTTCTGCAAATGATGTTGCCTTTGGATTTGATCTAGTTATATCATTTTACTTTTAGGTGTATTAGATTTGGACTTTTTGTTGTCTTAAGGGACAGAATTTCAGCTTTTTAAAGCTGCTACCAGGAGAATTTGAAACTTGATGACTTTGGCGCCCCCCGAGTCCCTTAGTGTTAGTGTTTTACGTCACGGATGCAAAGATGACTCGCCACCACTGCAGAGAAGAGCCATAATGCAAATTGAAAAATATTTTTTGTGGGCGAACACTTCATTTACAACTAGATTGAGCTAGCATAGCGGGGTATTATGTTATGATTCTGAAAGACAGCTAACCTGCCATAGCATAGCAATATAGTAGAGTGGATCTCTTCTTCTTGACAATACATTGGGTGAATGATGTGGTTATCCTGATTATTCCAGGACTGTAGTAACTTCAACTACAGCAACAGTCGATGCTGCACACCTAGCTAGGCGCTGTGGGACTGTGTACTTGTTTGCGTTGCCTATGAGCAGTCCTCTTCCTGTTTTGGCTGAGGCCTTCCTTTGTGCCATTAGTCAATCTTGCACAATTTGCGGGAAACTGTACCCAGGGACACAGAATGAACACGTAGAAAGCAACACATAGAATGAACCAATTTTCACGGCAATGGTGTCATTTTTCTACAGCCATTGCACTGCTATGCTATCGGTTAATTTGAGAATGATATATTGAGGTAAATATTCTGCACATAGGGGATTTAATGGACACAAATTAAAGAAAAAAAATATTTCAAAACAAAACCATACTGTATTACAAAAATCATAGCACATGAGATTGCATTTTCAATCATGGCATCATGGTATCAAGTTTGATAATATAGGGATCACTCATGCAACTCTCATCCCTGATTGGAAGTAGTAGACAGGGAACTTGAACTAGATAAAGTGAAAGGGATGAGAAGAGATGCAGTTATTAAAAAGAATGATTTTGTCAGGTGAAAATATGTGATAAGGATGCACAAGAGATGTGAGGAATTAGAGAAAGAGATGTGTGTAGTCAAATAATAAAAAGCGGGAAACAGAGGTGGAGCCAGATAGAGACGGAAGAAGAGAGGTGGAGGGGATCTGTCTATAAGCGCAGTGATGCGGCACAGAGTGTACTGGTGATGACTCAGCTGGCTCTCCATATAGCTACCAATCACCCTCCTCCTCTCTCTCTGTCTTTCTCTCTCTCTCTCTCTCTCTCTCTCTCTCTCTCTCTCTCTCTCTCTCTCTCATATTCTGTGACTGTTAAAAACTACAGATCTAATTGGTTGATGATTACTTACCATACTGGCTCTCAGATTATGAGAAATCTCTCTGGCTAAGCTCTCTACCACTCTACCTCGCTTCCTGTCTTTTATAGTCTCTTTCTCCCTCTTGTACTGTATCAAGCCCACTTGATACAGTTGTCTGTTTCCACTGTTAACCTTGCTGTTTGCTTGTTTTCACTCATCTTTGCCAGTAAAATAGGGTTTATTAGCTGGAAGTCTAGGGGTGAGGGAAATGATGTATATTATAATGTATATGTAACGAATACCTCCCACTATCCCTGCACCATGCATAGCTTAAATGTTTTTGCATACCATCATTCTATGCTTCTGTATAATAAAAACCTAAAAAAGGATTTTAAAATAAACAGAAGTAATGAGCTTTATGTGCTCAGAAAATTATTTTATTTTTATTCAAAGGCACATTTTATTTGATATTTTTCCTAAAGTGTGGTAATCTTTGTTCTACAAAAGATGGTTGCAAAGCTTATTCTGACAGCAAAGTCATATTGGACCAACGTTTATAGATTCAGTATAATCGCTTTACATATATCTAGTTTCCAAGATCCAAGGTATATTCCTCTCAGATGTCTATTTCAAACCCACTGTATTGGAATAGATCTCTCAGGTTTGCTCAGATGATTTTGAGCACTTTCTAATCAGTAAATAAACAAAGATTAGTAATTGTAGGAGTAACAGAGGGACTTCAGCCTGATCACTGTAAGAGCATCGGAAGTTGTTTTTGGAATGGGTGTTGGGTAAGGTTCCTGCTGGCCAGATAGCTGGATTGATTGATGATGGGTGTAAAGTGGAACTCCCAGTGGTTCCTCTCTTCCTGTGTGTTTGTGTGTGTGTGTGTGTGTGTGTGTGTGTGTGTGTGTCTCTGTCTGTCTGTCTGTCTGTCTGTCTGTCTGCTTTCACACACAGAACCAGTCCTGTCCTCCTGATAATCAGACCCTCTTGTCACAAAAGCCAGAGTGCAACACTAAACTCCTCAATCTGTTTACACTCCCTCACAGCTCTATTCATCTTCTCAGCCCCCCCCCTCCATCTCTCTCTCTTTTTAGCTATCTCCTGCTATCTCTTTACTAATCCCTGCGCGTTCCACCTCTGTCTGCCTCTCTCTCTCCTCCTCTACATCTCCAGCCCTCTCTCCTTTCTGTCTCCTCTCTCTCTCTCTCTCCCCCTCTCTCTCTCTCTGTCAGGGTGGCTCCTCCTCTCTTTCTCTGAGCACAGTGTGGAATGTGGTGTTAAGTATCGTCCTTCCACGTAACTGTGATACTTCCTCCTCGGTCGGCCTTGCTGCGCGCTCACCTTACCTGCTCCGGCTCCGTTCAGTCTCGCCTCCACAATCAGCCCCAGAGGCACAGCGAACCCCACCCCGCCACCCACCCACCCCACCCCACCCCACATCCATCCCTCTCTCTCTCTCTCCTTCCCTCCCCTCATCCACTGGCTCTGGGTAAACACACAGGCTTAACCCTTGCCCCTCTTTTTTCTTTGGGAGACAGCAAGCGACGTGATTACCGACAGTGCGAGACGCGCATCACTCACACGCACTTGTGCACAAAAAGTCGTGTTGTGTTATACTTGTGTCTGCACCCGTATCAACCCTTATAATTAGCAACTCTCACCCAGACGATCAAAATGAAATGTGGTCTGGTGTACTCGAATGACTGCGCTCCCTTCTCTGACACACACACACACACACACACACACACGTATATATATCACATATCTCCAACCTCCTCGTACAGCTGCCACATATCAAACCCTTAAAGTGTGCATGCCGACGGTTGTCCAGATCCAGTGGGAACGGTGCCGTCTGCTTCGGTTTGTCGAGTATTTGGCTTGTGTTGTTTGCCTCTGACAAGGTGTTTGCAGCACTAAGATGCACAATGTAACACTTGGGTCAGTAAGCTTTTCATCGCACCAGCGTCTACGCTCACGCATTCTCTCACCCAGATTTCCCTGCGCACGCTCGCACATTCACACCCCACTAAGCCACACTCGTGCACGTTCGCGAAAAACCTCAAAGACTGTAATGGCCGTCTCTCATTTCATTTAATCTGCCTAGAGGAAGGCCGGGAGGCGGCCCAGCAGCCCTGATTAATAATAGGCTTTGGAAACACAGTCTCTCTCTGCCACACACTTCGGCTGCCTGGCTCCAAAACATACTCGACCCCCCCCCCCAAACCACCACCACCACCACTGCTCTCCAGTTTTATCATCATCTGTAACGAAAACCCCACCATTTAGAATATGTTTTACAAATTATCCAGAGAAGAATGTGAAATTATTGGGCTTGGGGTGATTTATTTTTTTATTTTGTTTCATTTATTTATTTATTTATTTATTAGAAAGTCTCGAGTTATGTGTAGTTTCAGTGGAAGACTTTCTCTTTCTCAGTCTCTCTCTCTCTCTTTCCCCTACTCTTGTTGTGGAATGATTGAATGTGACACGTTTAAATGGCTTAGGGTGAGGAGCAAGATGAAGGATTTAAATCTGTGTTCCCCTATGCGTTCCATCCTCAGACCTCTAAATGATACAGTTTCCAGTCGGCATACCATTGCTTGACAGGTCTCCCAAATGGAAGGAAAACCTTTATTTTGGAATACTCTCTGGATCCAGAGAGATGTCACAGATTGTGTGGTTCTTATATGATCTCATCTCGCTCTCAACTCTTCCTCTGTGTGTGTGTGTGGTCAGGTGGTGCTGGAGTGTGTCCTGCAGAAAGACCTAGTATACAACAAGGTCAACCCCATCTTCCACCACTGGAGGATCAATGACAAGAAGTTCGGTCTAACCTTCCAGAGCCCCGCCGACGCCCGTGCCTTTGACCGGGGCATACGCCGGGCCATTGAGGACATCAACCAAGGTGGGCTTGTGTGTATGTGTGTGTGTGTGTGTGTGTGTGTGTGTGTGTTGGTGTGTGGCGTGGAGGTTGGGTGAGGGTGCCCGCATGTGTGTTTTTGGATGCTGGGGGCAGGGAGTAGTAGATAACAAAGTCAGTGTTAACTCACCGGAACACACCGTAACTCAGGCATCAAACAACCAGCATCCGCTATTGTTTCGATATCTAAAAATCAGCACAGCCGCGCGGATTGCTCTCCGACATTTTTTTTTTTTCCACTACCTTTTTTCCCCCATCGGCCTCACAACAGGTTTGTTTGGAGTTTGCACTATATATGTGTTGGCAGCCATCCTATATGTGCGATACGATATGGGTGTATGTGAATGAATGTGGTATGCGTTGTGCTGCATCCATTGCGGGCGTCTACAACCCATGTTCCCGCCTGTCATTGGCTTGTAATGGTTGACCTAGCATCTGTTCTAGGAGAGATGCATAGCGTTGATTAGCGTTGATGACTTCCCCCCCTGCTACCTGCTCACTCACCCAAGCATGACCCCTCCTGCGTTATCTTATCAGTGCCAGCTGCCCAGATAAACTCTCCACTTCCTGTAGAGACTGGCAGGGCAAAGCCGTGCCCAGACAGCGGGCAATAGAGGAAAACGAGAGAAGGGGGAGGGGGGGGGGTGGTGGTGAGAAGGATGGGGGCAGGAACAGAGACACGTAGAATGGGTGGGAATCCGAGATAGGGGCAGAGCTTTAGTCGGCAGAAACTTGACCGGGTTGGGCTTTTGTGTTGCTTAGTCTGGGCAAATCTGGGAACTGAAGACTGGCGAAGCTAGTCTAAATAGAGCTAGGGTTTGGTCTATCTGTACGCAGTGTGGCATTTATACCCTTTTTTGAGCTAAACTAGATATTAGATGAAGGTGGAGTTGGGTCTGTGAGTTGAGTTAGCAGCTTTGGGTCCTGATAAGCATTATTTTTCAGCACGGTGCCAGAGGTTGCAAAGTCATCCAATTAGCAGGAGAACCGCCAGCTCAGCAATCGGCCACCCAGCCCCATGTTACACAAGAGGCTGGCTGGCTGGCTGGGGAGCTATAATCTCCTTTACTCTCTAGACCCGGGAACCCTGGGGAGCAGAGAGGAGGTACAGCTGAACATATCATAAAGGCTTATCACTGCTGGGCATCTGTAGCTTCTTGCCCGCAACCGTTTATCTTAGATTTGAACTTCCTGGGCACAAGTCCACACATAGTCTAGTCTAGGTAATGGATAATCCTGGGCAACAACTGTAGGGCTGGCTGTACAGGCTGGTTTTGCAATAGCGCTGCCTCAATGTTAAATGCAGTAGCAAAACGATGAATCATGAATGCTAAAATCATAAGGCTATATTAAGGAGAACAAGACAATGCACCGTCGGAGGTCAAACTACGCAACCACTTGGTTGGTGTGAAAGCATGTTGGCACAGGCTGTGAGAATATCAAATGTGTCGATCATTACAGGATGCTCTGAGATAAGGTTGAGCTTGAAGATATCTGATGACAGCAGGAAAAGAAGATGATTAAACATATTCTCCTCACCTTGCCCAGAGGCATTACAGTTTCTATCTACTAGTGAATGCTTCAGCTTCTTTCCTGTGAATGTCAGCTACAGCCAGGCGGTGGTGAGTTTTGTCTCCCCAGCGCCTGCACTCCTCTCTCTCTCTCTCTCTCTCTCTCTCTCTCTCTCTCTCCCTCTCTCCTGCTGTCCTCTCCTCCCTCTGTTCTTTTCTCTCTTCTCTCCTGGCTTCCTCTGTATTCCACCAGTGTTGTGTAATGCCTCTCCCCGGCGCAGGCAGGCAGGTTCCTCTGTATTCCTGTTGCATCGTTCTGCTGCTGGACTGCTGCGTGAGTGTGTGTGTGTGTGTGTGTGTGTGTGTGTGTGTGTGTGTAGAGAGAGAGAGAGTGTGAGAGAGAGAGAGAGAGAATATGTTTGCCTGTGTGTATGTGTGTGCACGTGTGTGTATCAGTCTTGCAGTCCTCTGTTGCCATGGCAACGCTGGGCACATGGCTCAGGCAGCTCCGTGGCCCAGCACTGCCAGAGTCGTGCTGCAGGAAGCCTCTGTCTCACTGTGGTGGAGAAATATATACACACACACACACACACACACACACACACACACACACACACACACACACACACACACACAAACATGGCTACCTTTCTCCATGTGATTCAAAGACAGACACACTGATGGACAGACAGCGTCTTGCGTGAGCACAGTGAATTATTCTTTCCTCCCTGTGGCAGAGAAGACATCGCCCTGTGGCAAAGACATGTACTGCCATTGCCTCTCACTGAATACAGACAGACAGACGGGCTGACTGATGCCTCCCTGCTTCAAATGAGGCCTCAGTGATCCTAATTAAGTGAACTTGAGTCTTAAAAAGAACCTCTTGATGCCCCAGGTACAAACAGTTTCCCCTTCATCCCAGTGGAAATGACTTAATCCCCGTTTTCCACAGCATTGCCAAGATCTTAGCCTCGACCATTTTCTCTTCCGTTAGGTTTCTTCAACAGCTTATTTTTAAACATGACTATGCTTGCTGCTGCTGCTGCCTGCGAGTCAAGTGCTAGCATTGCTCGCATCAGGCATACAGTAGTGTTATGTTTTTACATACTCCATTTGGTCAGAACTTTAAACATAAACCCAAAGACCATCACTGTACCCGTCAAACCCCAGACTTTTCAGACAAAATGCCACATTTCATTCAAAAACATGTAGTTCCTCATCTAAATGAAACATCCTCAGGTGGTACACATTAAACACCTACAATTGATCTCTCATGATTTGATTTGATTGATCTCACATTGTTGAGATAAATTAAAAACACTACAATAAAAATAATTCATATTTCCGTTATATATATATTTTTTAAATACTTTGCTCTTTGCACTTGTTACTATAAATTATGTAATGGGAAAACAGTACTATCCAAATTTTCACAATCTTATTCTGAATTTCTATTTTCTGAATTTCTAAGTATTGATTCTGGCTGGTGTTTGCCCATGGAGGACTGTGTGATAACTTGACTAAGAATGACTACAGTGTTAGTATATTCAATAGCAGTGCTTTCAACATGAAAACATCACCCTGCTTTTATTGAAAGAATTATGTGCGAGCTTTACTAGAAAACGGTTTAACAAATCAGCATTTTGAGTGAAAACGTGAATAAGGTTTACATTTTAAATGTCTTTCTTTGCTAGCTATAATGGTTTGAGATATTTAGTCTGCAGAACCAGTTTCATTTCATTCAGTGAAAAGCTGTAACATGGTCACCCTAGCAAGTGAAACATTAGCTCTGACTCCAGCATCAGCAGACGAGGTGTTTTGGATGGGGAAATGGCACATGGCGTTTTAGCCTGGGTCAGGGTTGCATTATTCCAGGCATGCATATTTCATTAGCCTCTATGTGCCCCACTGACACAGAGCGGCTTTCATTTCCCCATTAAGCTGCAGTCTGGAAAGCAGAAGTCTCGGCCTATTCTCGCTTGACAAGAATCATCGTCATAACACTGATTCTGTTGGCGCTCCATGCTTAAACATGCTCAGCAGGAGGGGCTGTCGCCCATTGACAGTGAAATGGTTTTGACAAATACAATATGAATGATATATACATAGAAATGTAGCTGAGGTTTCCAATAGAAAACCTTGCAGCAGTACCAGGAGGAGGATAGGTATGACAATCGGATAGTTTCACCATGGAACCATATTTCTCCTGAGGTTTTGCCCCCTAGTGATGCCTTTCAGTAAGATCAGTTGTGGTTCGCTAGCTACTATCCATCTTCTCATGATACCCATGATACCTACCTAGCCCAACTGGCTGGATTTTCAAATAATTTAGTCGCAAGAATTTTAGCAAATATGTCACAGTACATTTTGGCAGAGAGCTTCAAAAACCGATCTTTCCTTGCATTTGCCAATCAGATTTAGCTATCAAAGACAAATTGGAATGAACATTGTGCATTTTTTTTTATCTACAACCAAAAAATATCTGATGATACATGCCGATAATTCCAATGTGTGGAGGTTTCATTGAGTTGTGAGCTGTAGAGGATGTGATACATTAGGTCATGTGCTGTTAATGCTTGCACTTTACTTTTTTAAGCTTGTCATCAGCTTGAATGTGTGTGCCTGGGCTTGAGTGAATAATATAAAAAATTAAATCTTCTAATCTTTTCCCCTTTTTGTTTTCCTCTCCCTCTCTTCCAGGTTGTCGGTCATTTGGGGAAGGGGACGCTCCTGAGGATGGACTACAGGTGAGTGAGAGGCCAACCGTATCAGTATTAGGGAAACAGGCCCATCTCTGCATGGTGTTGATTCCATCTGCGCCACGTGCTCTAACTTGTGTACGTCTGCATGCGTGTGTGTGTTGTGTGTGTATACATGCGTGCACATGAGTGTATATGCATGAGTACATGTTTGTCTTGCAGACTTTGAGCAGTGTAGATTTCCCTGTTTGAGTGTATCAGGTCGAATTTATTTATAAGCACACTAAAAGTTTGTTAGAAAGTGCTCTACAGAATAGAAAGACACAATTAAACACATCCAATCATCATGTTTAGGTGCTTTGGCTCTTTGTCCCAGCTAGGCCCAGCAACCAGCCTTTGTTTCCCAACAGTTGTTCTTAAGGATTTACAGGTGTTTAACCAGTGCCAGCCAGACCCTGAGGTGAAGCTGGGTGTTGGCCAGCAAATGTGCTAGAGCAGCCTTAGCTGTCTCTATCAATCTACCTGGGTAGCTGTCACTCTTGTTAGAACTGATGCCGATACAATAACTATCGCCTCGGGAGCCAGTTGTTCAAAGGCAGCTTGGTGAAAATGTCCTGTGATTTTGATGTTATCCAACCTGCTTGTATTTCTTCATGTGTTGTCCCTCCTTTGTCGATCGGCTGAGCACTGCTGAGGTGCATTATGTTAAGCTGACAAAAGAATTGTATGTCTTTGCCCCCTTTCCTGGGGGAACACTATGGCATCTGGCACTGTATGGACTGTCGACATGTGTGGTTAAGAATGCAGTGTTCTCTTTACTAGAGAAAGGCAGGCAGGTATATAGCTGAGGGTTACACACCCACGTTCATTTGTTTTAGATATGAGGCCTGTTACAGGAGCGCCAGTCACCTGTTCTAGTTCTGATTGCAAAGTAGGTGAAAAGACACATTTGTGGCAGGAAGGGCAGTTCTTGTAATGCAGGCTTATATTGCAAATGTCCAACAGGTTCAGCAAGAAGTCCTTATGACGTTGTTTCTGACAACACACTGTACCTCCCATGACTTGAGGCTTTTAACTGTGGGTTAAGTGTGCTGACCAGGGACTTGTCATCACTTTTGACCCTTTAGTGCCTGACCTCATGCATGGAATGGACTAGGAGAGGTCAGAGGGCAGGGAGGGCGGGAGCTGCGTTCCTGTTCCTGTGGTGAAGTTCCTCTTTAAGGAATCAGCCTGAACATACAGGAAATCCAATGGCACCACTGTTGCTAGGCAGCAGGGGGGGGTGCAGAGGGAGGGGGCAGAAGGGGGGTGTTCGCGAGGTTCAGTGAGTGAGCCACCGAGGGTGTCGCCATGGTGATTTGGCATCCGAATGTTGCGGTCGGAGACCTGGGCTACAGAGAAAGAGAAGTGAACCAGCGGCAAGGCTAGTCACTCTTCTCGCACACAAAGTGCCGCAGACAGAGAACTTGCACATCGCTCCTCTTAAATGCCACCACACAACGTGTGACATTAACTGTGTTGCTTCATACTCCAACCTAGAGTCACACCAGCTGAAGGAGCCCTCCATCTGTGCTGATTCCCTCATTGAGAATTGTCTCTTAAAGCATATTTGGGCCTGTGGAGAGGGATGGTGGCTGAAAAGATGTCGAAATTCCTGTGTTCAAGTCTTATTTCTGTGTTATTGATGGGCGGCCTCAGAAGGAGCAGATCTGTCCTAAGTGACTGTGACCTTGTCTAGCAGACAGACACCAGTGTCTCATCAACATGGGAGGTCGCCATCAAACCTTGTTTAGCTCCTTGATTAGATTCAGACATCTTAAATCTCTAGGTTTCAAAATCTCCTGGGATTCATGATGGCCTTGTATTGGTACAGCACTTTATGTGTGTGTGTGTGTGTGTGTGTGTGTGTGTGTGTGCACGCGCACGTTCAGGACCATCTTCTCAACCCACATCCTGCCCAGCGAGGCTCAGCACCCACTAGTATGCCCTCCACTAGCAGACCACATTCTTCCTCTCTCACTCCAAGACACACACACACAAATACACACACACTATATGCACATGCGACTTATTGTACCCATGGAAAAAAAATAGAAAAAAACAAGTGGTTGCACAACACACTACTCAGCTGTGATCACCCACTGCCAGGAAAGATGTGTTACCGCCACAAAGTAAAATGCATTTTTTTTTAATGCCACAGGAAAACGTCCGCATCTAATTTAGTAGTGGCAGGAAGTTTTCTCTTATCAGTTTGGTACACAGAGGTTTGTTGGCCAGTTGACTTTTACAGCCTCACTCACAGGCCAGTAACTTCAGACTGGTTTGGTGTGGCTTGATAGAGCTCCATAAAGCACCTTGGAGCCAGGAAGGGTGGTTTAAGGGATACTTAGTGGGGAGTAGCCTGGAACTTGGCTGTACTTCCTCATCTTAAGTTAACAAGGCCCAGAGATAAACACTACTCATGATTTGCCTCATTAAGCCAAGGCCTATTTGTAGAGTCGAGAAACACGTCATATATTCACACAGACATAAACCGTTCAAGTGTTGGTAACGGAGCTTCGGTACATGCTCATATTCTTTGCCACTCCATTCTTTTCTCTCTTGAATGCAGAGACAAATGCACACCTAGTCTCTGTTGAATGGGTTTTCAGTATGTGGGCCTGCCCCAGCCTCCCCTGTCCTGAGCCCCTGTGCCTTTGAGGGCGGAAGCGCATGGAGTCCTGATGTTGGTCCTGAGCCAGGTTGCCCCTGGCTCCCCCCCCACACCCCCCACCCCTCCTCACCCGGCCACATCTCTAGGGTCAGATCAGCTCCAGATTGGCCCCCACGCATGCCTTTGAATGGTGGGGCTTAGGCAAGCGCTTTAAAAGGAAGCCCAAGTCTGTTTCCCATTTCACCCCCTATCTCCCCACCCCTCGCTCTTTTCTCTCTCTCTCTCTCTCTCTCTCACATACACACACAGCTGTCATCTGGCTTTTTAAGTTCTGTGCTGCATTTCTCCAGCTGGAGCTGGTTTATGACATTCCCTCGGCAGACTCTTTGGCCTCTCTCTCTCTCTTTCTCTCCCCCTCTCTTGCTCTCTCTCTCTCACACACACACACTCACACATACACACACATGTATACACATGGATACAACACAAACTCATTTTTTCCTGTCCTGTTCTTTCTCTTCTTTCCCTCGACTGTCTCCTATTCCTCGCATTCCCCCTCAGACGCTGGATGTGTGTTACACCGCTTGGTATGTTTGGAGGCAGAGAGGGAGCAAAGTCACACACACATGCACACAGACACACACACACACACTCACACCATGTGTTAGCAGTCTAGAGGGGGAGAGCAAGTGGAGGAGAAGAGAAAGGGGAAAAAAAGGAAAGAAGAGAAAGAGAGGGAAAAAAGAAGTCAAAGGAAGCATCTCTTAGCAACCACAGGACAGTAATTACTGTAGCAGCAGCTGGGAGCAAACCAGATTTCCGCTGTGCGTTAAAACACTGGCGTGGGCTACTTTACACACGGCACTGACTAACCAGAGCCAGCAGCCTCCTCCACACGCAGAGCAGAGAGAGAGAGAGAGAGAGATGGTGGGAGAGGGAGAAGGAGAAGAGGAGGACTAACCCTGCCTTGATGAGGTCGGGGTGTGTGTGGGAAAGAGGGACAGCTAGCCAGTGTGTACGAGGCTTGTGTATGGTTGTATTCCTGTGGATGGAGCTGTGTACATGTGAGTGTGTGTGTGTGTGTGTGTGTGTGTGTGTGTGTTCCCATGTGTTTGTTTCTGTGTGTTTCTGCGGGGGACTTGGAGAGAGAAATAGCCTTGAGGACCTATGCCTGTCTTTTGCAGTTGTGGTTAGATCACTTCCAATCAATTCAGGAATTCAAAATTCAAAAACTGAATTTTCCTCCGCTACCCGGCCACTGACAACTCAGAGAGAAGTCTTCCTGCTCCAGAGTTTTCCTCAATTGGTCAGATGCCTGAACCACAAAATTTACTTTGAAAGCAAATAGCAGACCAACTGCATGATCAATATTCCCTGGATTCTGACATATTATCTTATTCATTTATGTTCAGCCAACATGGGGATTACTTTTGCTGACTTCAAACATGTCAATTTATAAAACCTACATTCAGGGACTTTAACCAAAAGGGTCTTAAATCCAATCTATGAAGACTTTATTAAGAATGAAGGCACTGTTTTGAATTGTAGTTTTGTTTTACGTTTTGAATTGAAGTGAATTGACTCCAACCCCTTCTTGCTTTCATGCAATCTGCATGTTTGTTGTGATGTTTTTGTGCGTGAACCAGCTGGCAGTTGTGCAGATGGGAGCTCCATGCTCGTGTGAGTGCTGAAATATGCTGGCCATAGAGTCTCACCACAAGGCCTTTGGTGTAATGACTGACTAGCTATCCTCCCCCACCTATCTCATCACCTCTGCACACATGAATCATGAAAGAGCCATCACTTTTGAATTTGTTGCTATTGGATCCATAGGTTGTTTTGTATGTGTGTGTTGTGTGTGGAAACATTTTTGCCATATGTTTGATTTGTTAGCTGTGTTTGATGTAGACCAAGGCCAAAACTGTGGCATTCACAAGATGTTATTTGAGCTTCCCTCTTGCGATGATGAGATTCTTTGGTGTAGAGTGGAGGGAATGTTCCCTTACATTCTCCCTCCCTTGCATGGACTCCAACATTTCTTTTTTTTTTTTTTTTTTTTCACATGACTCTGAGTGCCTCTGTTTTTATCAGCCCCTTGTTTGTAGATTTTGCACCAGTTAAAATGCTTGTGGGAACACATGCAAGGCTGATAGGAACTCTGAGTTCTCAACAGAAGGGCCTTGAGTCATCACCACACAGCACAGTCCGCTGGCCAAACGTGGGTGCAGGATGCCCCCTGGTGGTTAGAAGTGGAACATGGCCTACTCGCCCCGAGTCATAACAGCAGTGCTAAAGAAAACTGAACTGATGGACCTTCAGTGCTTTTGACAGTGATGAGAGACTATGTAATGATAACACAGTTGACTCAAGGATGTATTTCAGCAATTTCAGTATAGATAGCATACAAACCCAAGAGGTGAGAGTGACAGTATGTTGGAGACACAGTGCTGTATTTGTATGTATTAGTCATCGGGCTTTCTGTTACACAGGGAAGTTGGGTAGGTTTAGATGTATTAGCGTTTTCCCTTCAAATGTATTTCCACACACTATATGGCATGGTTAACTGACTGTTTTTTTTGTTGTGTGTGTCTCCAGGTGTGTGAGGAGCCTCCCTCTATCTGTACCCCAATGAAGGAACCCTTCTCCCCCCTGAACAACGTCGTCTCCACCGAGCCATTCAGGGGTTGCTACGTCCGTGCCCAGCCCTTCGACGAGTTCCCCTCCAGCAACCGCCGCTATCTGCCTCCACAGGTCCGCCTCTCTTTGACGCAACAGTGTTTTTTTTTTATTTACTTGGTGCAAAAACTTGAACAAATGTAATGTGATGTGCTTCAGTTATCCAACTGATCCCCAATGTCCCCCTCTCACAGGTCTCCTTTAAGTCGACTCGCCATGTCAGTTTTCACATGGACGAAGAGGAGATCGTTCGCATCAACCCGCGCAAGGACGTGTTCATCCGCGGCTACGAGGACTACCGCCACCCTGTCATGTGGAAACAGGAGACTGAGCGCGAGGACCCCGACTTCCCCACCGCCTTCCACAAACTGGACAGTAAGAAGTGCGAGTACCTCTTCCCCGAAGGCCCCGGGGGCGATTCCCACTCTGGCCCCGGTATGGGCATCGGAACGGGTATGGGGCTGGGGCTGGGCAAGGACACATCCATCAAGACCCAGCCCTCGCCCCTGCTGAAGTCCAAGAAGGGCCGACGGCGACGAGAGGACGGGGAGCGTTCGCACTGCATCTACTGCCGGGAGATGTTCAACCATGAAGAGAACTGGCGGGGGCAGTGCCAGGACGCCCCCGACCCCATCAAGCAGTGCATCTACAAAGTCAGCTGCATGCTGTGCGCCGAGAGCATGCTGTACCACTGCATGTCCGACTCTGAGGGCGACTTCTCGGACCCCTGCTCGTGTGACACGTCTGACGAGCAGTTCTGCCTGCGCTGGCTGGCCCTGGTGGCGCTCTCCTTCATCGCGCCCTGCATGTGCTGCTACCTGCCGCTGCGCGCCTGCCACCACTGTGGCGAGGCCTGCCGCTGCTGTGGGGGCAAGCACAAGGCCGCGGGGTGACCCGTTGCCGGACACTGGGACACCCTCAAAGCTAGCTAACACAGGAAGTGGATACAAGCGGAAATAAAAAGCCGGCATCCTTTTTTCATTCCCCTCTCAGACGGGGTGACATGTTGTTGATCCCCAGCTCTGAGGGCTTTTGGAGATTTCAGTTTGTGTTTGTCGCCGACAAGCAGCAGCGGAGGACAAACCATATGCTTTGTGGGGGCTCTGAGCATCAAGTTAAGTTCAGGAGCTTAATCTGAGGAGGAGAGGAGGAGGCGTTGAGATTAACAGACTTGGAGATGTTACTAAACACACCTGTACACACACACACCTCTCACATTCACACTCATGCATAGACAAAACCAGGCCACCAGTGTCAGAACTCTACTACAAGTAATGTGTAACTTTATGAAGGAAAATCGTCTTTTGTACAGAGAGCAAAAATGACAAAAAAGAAAACACAACTATTATGCGTACAGAAAAAATACTTGCTGTTGAGTATGCTAAAAGGGATATGTTCTTGCTTTTTTGTGAATTTGCAGTTGGGTAACAGTGGCCTTTCCTTCACGGCTTAAGCATTTGCTGACAATGTAATTACTAGACAGAGAAAGTGCACTAGAAATGGTATTTTTTCCCCCATTAAAGGTAACCCTCTCAAATTCTTGTGGTACATTAACCACCATATTTAGTGTAATTTTAACATTTGAGAGATGTTGCTGTGGTGGATGTATAGCCTATGTGTTTCCTTGCTTTCCTTTCCATCGAATGTTGAAAAAAACTCAACGTAACGGCTTGTTTTTGAAGGTACAGCTTGGCATAGCTTTTGACATTCATTTAGAAGATGTTAAAATGATTACCTTGTCTTGCCAAGGTGATTTGGACCATTTGATTGCATTCCAACATAAAGGGATCGATTCCATGATTAGAAGGGAAAAATGGTAATGAATTTACCATCCTCAGTTCCCCAAAATAGTATAGTTTTTCCATGTCAAGAAATAGCATTAGAACCTCTTGAACCACTTAAATTGAAACCAATACATCACAATTTCATGTATTTCAGCAAATTTCAGTTTTGGTCCAGTTATTTACTGTTGTAGTGAAACTGGTGTTTTTGTTTCATCATTGTTATTTTCCTGCTCATTTTATAATTATTTTGAACCTAAACCTGAAATTTTGCTCAACCAGCAAGTTTTGTTTTGGCGAGTAAGGGGTTTTGAGTGCCCCTTGGTTGAATGATGAGGCACTTAAATTAGGCTATTCTTCAGTACAGAATCCCTCAGATTTTAGAATTAGTCTGTACATAAAATTTCACCAATTTAACGTCCAGTTTGGCATAGGGAAAACCCACCTTAAAAGCACTGGTCTCCAAGCTTTGGTTGCAGCACCCTCTCCAAATTTCCATGTTTGTCCCACAAAAGCTTTCTTAATTTTTTTATTCTATCTAAATGTAGTATTGCGTGTACTGCCATCATTGGGTCTTTTCTTGAGAGTTAGTCCACGGGAACTCCTTGCATATGTCTCCATTTGACAAGCCCTGAATGAATGAGTGCATAGTTTCGAGAATGCTAAGTATTTCTAGCTATTAAAAAGCATACAGATATTATGTGTGTGTGTGCGTGCATCGGTGTTCGTACGCACTGGCCATGAGACGTCATGTAATGTTACCATTGACTGTGTGATATATGCTTTGACTCTTAACAGTACTTACTGACCAGCGTCCTGTTTCCCAAAGCATCTTAACATCTGTATCTATTGGCTCACGAGTGAACAAAGAGATGATCTAAATATTAAGATCCTTTGGGGAAAGAAAAGGCCCTGATTGCCGGAGCGGAAGTGTTTTTGAAACCCCATTTCCTACCCACAGGGACAGACGATTTCACATTTCAGATATCAACAGCAACTGTTGTTCCCTCAATCTATTCTGAGTAACACTGATGCTAGCGTAATACGTTTGATGAACTCCCAACAGAATTACCTGTTAATTTTGGAAATCTGGCTGCAGTAACAGTGAAATGTGTGCTAACAAAGACATTGGCATCTATTTAATTACTAAAGCTAATCGTAATACACCTCAGTTTTCAACAGCGAACTTGGTACAACATCCATGTGCTGTTGGCCAGCAGATATGCAGATCCTCTCCCCTCCTGTCACTCCTGGTTAAAGATGGTGGCACCCCAGTCTCTACAAAACTGGATTACGGGGGGAAACATTTTCTTCCTCATCCTCACCCCTACTATGCCCAGTGGCACCAACGCTCCCTTTACTTTCTATGCAAACCTTTTTAACATGGGAAACACATTGACCTCTCTGCAGACTGAGTCAGTGACGGGACAGGACACTTTAAAGCTATAGGTAGACGACCAACCCCTGGTACCAAACTCCAAACACCTGTAAATACTTAACACTATATTTAAATACTGATAATAATCCCTTTTTTTTTCTCTTTGAAATTTTAAAGATAGAGCTGTATTTATCGTTGCTGTCAGCATATACTGTAGCTTCAATTGACAGCATTATGTACATAGGTCACCTTTTAGTATTATTTCACATTGAAAAGTAGAGGGCGTTTGTGATGGAAATGACTATTGAGCTTCTAATAGAGTTTCTCTCTAGTTTTGTACGGTAGAAGGAAGGATAGTGCTAACACGGTACAGTAGTGGCAGTCCACTTATTTCAAAAGTTTGATATATATACATACATATAAAGCTGCTAGATACAATCACTAATTTTATTGTGTTGAGAGAGAAAATCAGCTATGAAAGACTGTTAAAACAAAACCTAATTCTCCAACAGCATATAACCATGACCATGAGTGTTTTAATGTGTTTGATTGCTCTGTATGTCCATATTGAAGTGGACATTCGTGCTTGTGTGTGGGTGCGCGAGTGTTACTGTACCTGTGTGTGTTCTGGTGTGCCCATGAATGCGTGTGTGTGTGCGTGTGTATGTTGCGTGTCGGCGTGCGTGTAACCAAACGGTTGGTTTGTTGTCATAATCTCCCATTGTAATTGGATTGCCCTGCATATTGCAAGCTGAACCAAGGTTTGATGAACCTGATTAAAACTTGCTGGCTGAGAAGCAAAATGTAGGACGTGCATTTATACAAAGTTTAGAGAATGCTGAAATAACACTTCTCATTCTGCATTAACCAGCACAGTGCAACTTCCTGTCATGTACTGTATTATATATGCAACATGTGTCTGTCCGCTTTAATATATTTTTTTTTTACCTGCATTATATAAGACTTCAGTTTTTAACCACTTTGCTGCTAGTCTTTTATCTTCTTTCAATCTCTTGGAAATTGTGCATATCTTTGGGAATGCATACAAGTGTACATTCTTGACATTGTGTAGATTAAAAAAGAAAAAAAGCTATATAAACCTGTTTCTCTTCAGTGTATTGTTTTTAAAAGGTTACTTTTCACAGCAGTTGAGTGGTTATGTTTCGATTCTCCAATGCTTTGGTGCACTGATGATATATGTAAGCTTTTTTTTCATCTTACAGCGCTTGATGTAACATTTATGTGATTAGTTCTAAATAGTGGAAGACATTTGTGTTTTGAAAATTGCAGTATAAATGGTACTCTTAACTATTCTGTAAACACTGCCTGTTTTCTTTCTTTCTCTTCCTTTCTTTTTCTTTCTTTCTTTCTTTGTGCATATTTCTTTCTTTGTGCATATTTCTTTGAGTTTCTTAGTGCCATCGGCTTTCACACCCTGACAACCTCAAAAAAGTGCCTCACGTCCATCCTAGTTTCCATCTTACAACTTAACAACTCTCGTTCTGGTTCTATTGGTTTCTATACGTCTAGGTATTTCTATCATGGTTCGAGAATACCAAGTATATGATGTAAAATTTATAGTCCCAATAACTCATGTCATAGTTGTATTTTCTTTATTCAGATGTAGCTCGTTACTTTTCATAAATATATAATGTAAATATGCATACATATGTTTGTAACTGTTTTTATGTTACATCATACACTTGTAATTTGACATATCAAATAACATTATCATAATAAAATGGTGAGTTTTAATCTTTTGTTCTGCATTCTTCATTGTGGTCCTTTAACTTCTATTATGATCCCTGTACAGTGACAAACTCCCAGAGAGAGAGAGGGAGAGAGAGAACAGCAGAGAGAGAGCAGACCATTACTGTAATTAGGATTGTGGCACTTAAGGATGAAACAAACAAGTCTTGGCATTCAGCGTATCGAGGAGTACGTTTATGTACTCAAGACTACTGTGATTTGTGTAACTTACTTCTTCCTTTTAATTTGTATATTTGGGCAAGTCCATCTGCAGGACAGAAATCTGTGCTGTGCAAAGCAGACTGAATTTCTAACTCATCCATTTGTCTCATTCTATATTTCTATCTGAATGGGCTTATAGTGACAGGAATATTATTCCTAATAATGTTGGCTGTGGGTCACTCCGATCCATTTGATAGGTGATATACATTCACTAATGATATGATTTGCACATTGTTTGGCTCAATATTTACTCCTTTTGTTACATTTTTATCTTGGCCTTACTAGTTCTGTGTCTTATCTGCGAATGTTAACTTTAATCCAAAACAAAATAACTGTTTGGCCCTCCAAAGGCTTTCAGCAGTCAAGATATTCTACTGGGACCATTTTGATAACATTTAATACTGATTTTAATATTTTTGCTGTAAGTTATAACTATTAAACAAACAACATGACATAAGACCACAGAAACGACTGCCTACTATTAAAACCACATGTATACTTGACTTGTTACATCAATGTCCAGTCACATCATATTCTATAACAATAATGCTAATCGTCATCATCCTCATCGCATTTTTGACCCACGTAGACTACTTGGCGGCCAACTGCGCACCCCAGGTCTAACTAATGGCTGATTGATTTACTAAAGTACTGACTGAAACAAGAGGGACATAAATGAATTTTACACATGTAGTCTAAATTGGAGCGGAACCAATGTGGCGGAACTACAGCACGAAGGTCGCACATTTTACCACGGCTCACATACGTAACCGGAACACCAAGCGGATAGCATGTTTGTGCGAAAAGCACTGCAGAAATGAATGGATACAAGAGCTGGCTACTATGAAATTTAACTTACCCTTAAATTAAATATGTTCTTATGTCAACACACGTGAAAGTCTCACAGCCCTGAATCCGCAATGGAGTGTGATATTTTGGATTTGTTAGAGCAGCTTGGGTAAGCAAATATAGCAAGTTAGCTTGTTAGCTTTCTAGCCTAGCTACAGTCGCCGTCTGTTAATGTATGTTACCGTTATGTTTTCACTCGGTGTGTTGTGTTTAAGGGGAGAGGGGTGGCTGCACTGGCAAGCCGTAACGTCGGTAGTTAGTTAAATAACATTTGATATCTAACATTAGGATGTTTTCCCCGCACGTGTGACTGTTCTCTCCTCTCCAACTCATCCTTCACCCAGCTATGGCGGCCCTCTGCTGGAGGAGAAGGCACTTGTCGGAGCCGCAGATGAGGGCCTGTCCTCGCCGGAGTATGTGAACCTGTGCAGGTGGCTAGCGTCCAGATTAAAACCGCTGTGTGATCTGGAGGAGAGCATATCTTCTGGTCCAGGTGAGCCGCATCCAGACCACTACTACCTGCCAAGCAAGAGGGGATGTTGCTGTGTGTGGAGTTAGTGCTGTCAGTGGTTTAATCTAGTCTGTTTTCTCTCTCTCTCTCTCTCTCTCTCTCTCTCTCTCTCTCTCTCTCTCTCTCTCTCTCTCTCTCTCTCTCTAGATGACATTGACAGCCTTCAGCTTGAGCTGAGTGGTTTGCTGAAGGAGATGCACTGTCCCTACGAAGGGCTTGTTTCAGGGATTCTCAAGGGCACACTGCAAAATAAGAGGGATCATCTAAAGTTTGTCTGTATGTAATCAATCAACATCCCATGCTCCTTATCACAATCATTGTACCTAACAAGCTTTCTGGCTGGTCATTAAGTTCATTCAACATATGTTTGTCATGTCCTCTGTTTTTTTTTTCCCTTCTTTTTGTGTAAAGTGTTTCTGAGCTCCGAGCTTCAGGCGGCTCAGATAGTGAGGAGCAGACAAGTCTCAGGTAAACAACAGGAAGACAGCCCGGTGTATCAGGACCTTCTGGCCATCTGTGAAACACTGAAGCTGCCAGAGCCAAGAGGCCAGGATGCAGCAGGAGTGTTCTCTGATGTAGAAAACAAGGTGGGACAAAGTCGCTCATCTTGATCTGTGGTTGAGTGTGATTTTTATCAGTGTGAAAGAGGACAAAGATGGGATCAATTCAATATTGTACAACTAACACAGTACCTTTTTTATGTTAATAGAAGGCATATGTAAATTAGTTTCCTCACTGTCTGTGCTGATACATTATACCATCATGTGTGTCATTATAGCTTAACAAAGTACTTCAAGATCTGCCAAATGGCTACATTGGAAAGCCAGTGCTGAAGAAATCTCTCAACAGTGAACAGTGGGTAAGCAGATAAACTTCTGAAATAAGCCACCGGATATGAACTCTTACTTCCCTCTCTTGTTTGCGCTCATATCTATATAACTGTGGGTGTATTATATATATATTATAGCATTTAACTCACTTTGGGCTTTCTCTGTCTCCACAGGAAAAGTTGCACAGCATTAACACTCTCCTGTCCTCGGAGTATGAGTGCCGGCGCAGAATGCTGATCAAGCGACTGGACGTCACAGTTCAGTCCTTCGGCTGGTCAGACAGAGCCAAGGCAGGTTCACCTGTTAATCACACATCAAACTGTCTGCTGTGTTTCCCCTCCTCCATTGGAATATAAACTGATGGAAACATAAAGTATTGTAGTGATACTGATTCTGTGATGGTTGGCAAGTAGTAATATTTGAGTTTAAATCCAAAATCAGAAATCTGATATCCGCTATTTGGAGAAATGTAACACCTATTTTACAAAATGATTGCTGGCATGAATATCATTAATGTTAATAGCTATCTTGAGCCTTTTACTTTCTCAAAAACTTACTCTTTTTCTTACAGAATAGTAGCATTTTAGACAATAACATCTGTGTTTTTCTTTTATATTGATCACTGAACATCAGCCATGTTTTTATCCAGAATGGATAGTTTTGGAACAGAACCCTTTATTTCATATCACAGAAAAGGACATAATTGGATGAGACACATGGATACGTCATGCAGAGTGTGTATCTGTTTCTGTAGAAGCTAATACTATGGTATGTGTGTGTGTGTTTTGTCAGGCGAGGGTGGACAGCATGGCGAGAGCCTACCAGCCCAAGAGACACTCTCTGAGGCCGCAGCCGTCGGTGGGCGAGGCCGAGCTGCTGGCTGCCAGGGAAGACATCTGCAACGTGGTGAAGACCAGCAGCGGATCCAGCAGGGAGAAGACCGCCTGCGCTGTCAACAAGGTACAGGAGCTGTGGAAACACACAGCCATTGTGTTGTTTTTTTTTCTCACGAAAGGTGTGATGAATTTTATTCAAGATGTTTTGGGTTTTTTTGTGTTGGTATTTTTACATCCTACATAGTGGTGCACCCATTTACTCAAGTTTTATATTAAAAATATTAATTTTGAAGTCACACTGAAATGAAAAATGACCTTTTCTACCTTGTTAGTTAATTATCCATATCATAATGTTCACTTATTTAACAATAAATAATAATATTTATTTATAAAGCATGTTTAATACAAATGTGTGCTTCTCAGATTCATCACAAAGCATTATAATGTTACTTAAATAATTGATTACAAGAAAATAAAATAAGGGGTAAGATGCTGAAGTACTTCAAATGGAAAAAGAAACAGACTTGACAGATGTACATTCATTAAAAGCAATTGTGAAAAAATCTGTCTTAAATCTAGATTTGAAAGTATTTACAGAGGAAGTGTTCTTGTGCATAAAAAAAATGAAGCCTCTCCAAATCTTCTCTTGTTGACATGGTAAATGGAGAAGGCCAAGAGTTCTACTTGGCTTATATGATTACAAAATTCGTATTTTCTCATATTTTTATGTCAAAATCCCATTACTTTTACTTCCTGGAAAACAGCATAGGACGTAACAGTAGGCGCGCATAAAAATTCCAATCAATAACACCATCACATATTTTTGAACAATCCTCCATCCTGACAAGTGGCAACATGGTACGTTGATGAATTTTGAATTTTTTCACCGCCAAAAATCCTGTTTCCTTCTCCTAAGACACCACGGTTGCATCTCAGCGGCTGGAATTTATTAATTTTGAAGAATCCAAAATTTGCTCAAGATTATGCGCAAATCATTTTGAACTGTTGACGACTTTTAATAGTCCCTCCCCGTGTTTTATCCCGCCCAACATCCTGTTTCACCCGGAAATACGTTGAATTAGGGAAGCAATGGAGAGAGGAGGAAACACACACTTGTATTGGCGAAGTGCCGGCAAACGGGGCTGAATGTACATAAAGAAAGAAAAGTCACTGCATACTCATAACTGTCAAGACATAATACTGATGAAGGAAGTATGGACTGCTGAAAAAGTTTAAAAGATTTTTTGATGTCTAAATAAATCGATGCATCGGAGCAAGGAGAGTGCGGCGACTTTTCTTTGTTTGAATTAGGGAAGCAAGACGCCATCGAAATATCGCTTCCTTGTGACTTTAACATCATACTTGCCCCCCCCGCCCCGCCCCTTTGGTATTTGTCATTTTGTTGTCTGAAATATCCGTTCCTCTGGTTCTGGTCCACAGATCCTCATGGGCAGAGTGCCAGACCGAGGAGGCCGCCCCTCAGAGATAGATGCCCCGCCTCCTGAGATGCCACCCTGGCAGAAAAGACAAGATGGTGGAGGTGGCTGGGGAGGACGAGGTGGAGGAGGAAGAGGGGGCGGCTGGGGCGGAGGAGGAGGAGGAGGAGGAGGCTGGAGAGGAGGTGGTGGTGGAGGAGGTGGAGGTTGGAGAGGAGGAGGAGGAGGAGGTGGAGGAGGATGGAACCAGGGAGGACACAGTGGACATGGAGGACATGGAGGGAAGAGAGGACGGTACCAGTACTAATTTCTGCTGATATTTTCTTTTGTTAGTATTTTGTAAATTGATCCAGACGCAGTGTTACACATGAACTGAACTCTATTTTTGGGTCTTTAGTAAACACTAAGGTATTTTTTTTTTTATATTTTAAGCAAAGTCAAGATGAAGTGATGACAGACTTCCAGCACTCTGTGAAATGTCTTCCCCATTTGGATGATTTATAACGCTCCTATTTTTACTGTCAGTGGAATTGTTTTACTTTGCTTTTTTTTTTTTTTTTAATTCTTTTATATTCTAATCATACTTATCATGTGGTGTTTTGATATGAAGGCGTCAGTCATGATATCATTTCAAGTATTTCTTTCAGTTGCGTTAATAAACTGAAAAGTATAATGGTTTAGCGTCAGGTGGAGAAAAAAGACGGACAAGATGCTAAAATACTACACCAGAGGGACATGATGGTGAAAAATAACGGTTTGATTATTAAGAATGTGGAACTTTCTGTTAGTCAGTACTGACTGTGTGGAGAGATATCAGCAAAGAGTGAAAGATGGTGAAGAAGATGCAAGAAGCTTCTGTTTGGAAGACTAAGGAGGTTGGGATGTACTGCAGCGTGTCCTCTGTCTAAGATGACCTCGCTGTCCCATGTCAAGAACATATCAAGGAGGCAAGAGGATAGTTTTTGAATCCATATCCCCTTGAGTTTTGAGGTCCCACTTTACTGAATGGAACAAAGTCAAATCTTCGTCTCACTTCATATTCTTGAAGACCTTGTAATATCTGTCATGACTGTGCTCCTTAATTTCCACCTCTGAATTTAATTAATAAAGAGTTCTCATAATTTAAACCCCTCTTTTGTCTTTGACTTTAAGTAATTAAGAGCTAATTAAATCATTGCTAAACCAAAGTGAGACATTAATCACTGACTGATTTCTAATTCTTACCACTAGGTGGCATGATAGACAAGTATATTGGGAGATGAATAATCCTGAACTGGATATAGAGACCAAACGAGTCGTATATATATTTCCAAATATTTATTCTTAGCTGAAAAGATTTTCTACACTTTGTTTTTCCAATGGAATACCATTTTTGTTCATTAGATACAGTTTATACATAGTTTGTACAATAAACACCATTATGCGTTAAAGCTGAGAATTTTACATTGTGTACATCATGAACAGCTACAACATACATGGACAAAACCGTTTTCACCTTGGCCAACCATCTTGTGTCAGTTTGCACACTAAGACTCAAATCAGCATCATGTTAAAACCACACACGTTTATACAGGCTTTATAAGATCCAGTTGTAAGCCAACCATCTACTCAGTTGGGGATTAAGATTTATTCTCCTCCAGTTAAATAAATAAGGTCACTGCCCATGCAACTGGCATAAAACTCATTCAATAAACAAACCAAACTTCAGGGTAAGAAAATGACATTACAATCACTTTCCTTCGGACAAATTAGAAATTCAATTGCCTCCTTAATTTGAAAGCAGGCAATCTATGCCAAACTTCTCCTTTTGAAACACCAATTGACTCCAGATAATATTGTTTGTAATGCATGTTAGCATTGCTTCTGTATATATTCTCCATGGCTGCAAAAAGGGAACGGACACCAGCTGTGCCCGGCTCCAGTCAAACATGATGGTAGAACTGGTCAGTAATAGTCAGGAGGCCATTTCTCCCAGCAGGATGTGTGTCTGCAGAGCGTACAGTGTATTATCTCCCTGGAGTGAAAACAAGTGTGGCAGCCAGAGTACTGTAACTGGAGCCGGTCTGCGCCCCAAACAGCCCACAGCCCCCCCCCCCACTGTGATGTGGCCCTTACTGCTTCACACTAATACTGAGCATGGGTTAACAGTTTACCACAGGGCGATGTAAAACCTGCACACTGCACAGCACTCTCACATGGCTGTTAGATGTTCAGAGAGGGACGAAGCTGAGAGTTGTATCTGAATACTGTTAAATGGCCTCCTTTCTCCATCTGTCATGACTAGGCACTCATCCTTGTTCTGTACTTGCAATGAAACAAAGGCAATGTTAAGAAGATTTTGGGGAAACCAGCCCAATGCAAGAACTAGCTTATAGTTTGTATTTTTCCATCTTTGAATGCCAAGTCTTGAATCCTTTCATGCTCCTGGAAACAGGAGGTTAGGCGATAGTGTCTTTTCCAAGTGTTCTTCGCAGGTGTTTCTCAAATGTATTGATTGGCATTATTAATACACATCACTGCAATCATAATGAGAAAAAAAATGACACTGAATGGAAAAAAAAATCCTCTTAAAAGATATTTTTTTCAGATTTCCTTCATATTATGCAAAAATACACAGAGCCCTTTCAACTATACACTGTAGATAATATTTAGGCACTTTGTCTGGACAAAAAAATATAATTGAAGATATAATGTTCTTGCTCAATAAATACAGCACTCATATGACAGAGCGTGCCGAGTTCAATTTGTCAACAAACATCAACAGCTCTCATGAGAGAAAAGTCATGAAAAATATGAATATAAAATCAATTTTCCAGTTTTACCAAAACCCTGCTTTGTTAAAAACCTAACTTCACTCTCCACTTCAGATTAAGATTTTTTTTTCCTGTGAGATTCTTCCTCTTATTCATCATGAACTTAAACCTCAGATCTGTTTTGGATCGTCTCCCACCCGTCTCATCTTCATGGATTAGGCCTAGTGTTGAGGCACAGTGGGACAGTCACATTCATGCACTGAAAGAAACAGTGTCTTCAGTAACGACAGGGGATACTAAGGCCTTTAGGATCAATCACAGTATCTTGCGTAAAAAATCCTGAATGGATAGATGTCAAAATAGGCCCATAAGAAAAAAGGTTCACAATTACCCGGTGTGAGGATTTCTAGGCTTCTAAGTTATAAGTGAGTAGATGTAAGTTGGGTAGTAAGGATTCTTTGGTGAAAACCTGAGAACTGTGACTCCAATAATCCTCTATACCGCCTAGAAATCATATACTGCCCGTAACAAGTGGCTCTTTGGTGGCACAGCCATATCACAGGGTTTAGAGTATAACCTGATCTGGCTTCACACCACCCTTAGAGTCGTTCTGTTGTATGTAAACCTGTATATTCTTCTTATAAAACAAGTCAAATGCAGGGCCTTAGAACAAGTCCCCATCCGTACCATTAGGGGCCACATGGCACTGTTAAAATCCATCTGATCTCAAGACCAGCCTTCATATGAGACACAGTTTTTGTCATTTTCAGAATTAACGTCCACTATTATATCCGTTCTTCATTATCAGAACCAAGTGTTACCACAATGGTAATCCAGTAACATACTCATCTTAAAAGTGACCTTAGTCAAATGAAAATAGATCAGTTGCTTTTGATATGCAATCATAATATAGATTTTTTTTTTACTGCAGCTTAACCATGGTTCATTATGTACAGCAAGGTACTGAAAAAGTGCTGGGCTTCATTAAGCAATATATGTAAAAAAAAAAAAAAAGGAAATATAATACTGTTAAGTGGCAGGTCGTATGGAAGTCTTTATGCTCCTTCAGGTGCCCGATGCTTCTTTGTTGTATATCCACACTTTATTTGTTCCATCAGTCTTGCCTACTTTAATACTTGGACAAAGGGCCAAAACGGGGTCCGCCAAATACCGACCGCCATGTTTGAACTGATTTCTACAGTTGCACCATCACAATGCAGTTTGGCATAAACCTCGAGGAAATCCCACCCTACGATCATCTGGGATCACAGAGTTTGGGACGCTGGGGGAGGAAGAGGGGCAGGACAGAGCTTTGTGCTCAGATGAGCCTGGAGTTGCGGAGGAACTGGATGAGGACTTTGTAGATGAAGACGTACTGAGAGATAGTCTGGACCATCATCATCCTCTGCTGACGGAGCATGCTCAGAACCGTCGGGACATCCAGCATCTGAACCAGACAGACAGACGGTTAGTATGAGGTAGATACACTTGGGAACATTTAAAACAGGAGTGGAGAAACACACAGAGGTGCTAAAGGCAGCCAAGATAAAATATATACCAGATGCAATCATATTAAGGTGTAGAAAGCTGCACTACATAGTTTACAGGTCTGCTTTTAATTGTTTTGACTTCATACGAGGGTGAAGAAGCTACCTCATTGTGCTCTAGACAGGCGATCATGATCTCAGACAGGATGACCACTCCGGTCCGGCCCACTCCAGCGCTGCAGTGGACCAGCACAGGCAGGTTGGTGTTCTTTGGGTCACTGATGCTGTTTGTGTGTCTCCTCACAGACTGGATCTCCTCCAGGTAGGCTGGAAAAAACATGATAGCATTCATCTCACTTGGGATTTAATTGCATACACAGTTAATAGTAAATATGTAGTTTTAGCACAAGGACCATAGCTTTGTAAACAATTTTCTTCCTCACAAACTGTATTTACTTGATAAATTCCTAAATAATTTCATGGCACCATATGGATTTAATGGAGCTATCTCTGTAAAAAAACAAAAAAAAACAGCCATATTTTCAGAACCTGTCTTCCAGGTAGAGATGAGATCTTTAAAGGATAATGACCGTAAAAGGAAAAAGCTTAAGCCATCCCACTCACAGAGGAAACCTTTGAAGTCCTCAGGACAGCCGTGGTCGGGCCAGTCTGTGTACTGCAGGTGCCAGACGGTCCTCTCTTGGCCGGTCAGAAGGTGTTTGATCTTCAGCCCTGTGGTGGCGTAGCAGCCAGAGTCTGTGCGGAACCGTGTGGTGATCTTGAAGCGGCCGTACGTCACTGTGTTGTGCCGCGAGCCGAGCCGGGGCCAGTAGCGGAAGCTCTTTTCTCGCCCGCCCTCCTGGAGCGATGAAAGGACAGGGGGGAAAAAAATTAAGACCGGGTAGGGATGGGGAAACAGACGTGGAAGTAGATCGTCAGGCCGAGGCATACCAAGCTATAAGCCTTACGTGACCAAAATCTTGCTAAATGACAGAAAACCCAAACGCACCTCTTCAGCAGTGACCATGGCAATGATGGAGACTCCCTGTTCCCACACCATCTGCCAGAAGTCCTGACAGGTGTTGGATAGAGGACCCTGTGAGGCGATGTAGCTCCACTCATGTCCACTTACTGTTATCTAGGGGGAGAGAGACAATTTTTTTTTTTACTTGAATTCATCAGTGTCACAGGATCTCATCAGGAATTCGTCTACACACTGTGAACCAGGGCAGCGGAAAATGGATTTCAGACTCAGCAGCGTAGACCAATTCTATTAAATGTCAATGGGATGTGAGAATGGGGAAAGTGAATATGACTGAATAGCAATCATGAAATTTCCCTCTTCCCCGCCCAGCCAGCCACCACAGTCGTGCCCAGGAAGTAAGCCTGCCCAGGAAGTAAGCCTTGACTCATTAGCAGCTGTAACCCTGGGGAGACTGTGGTTGTCTGGTTATTAAGGTAACAATGACTGTATGCAACACCGAGCAGGCAGAATCACTCAAGAAAATGGCATTTTCAAGGAAGTCGAGTGTTTGCTTCACTGCTGCTGAAAGGCTTCTTTCTATAGAGCTCCTGGTCATGTGAGTCAGTCAGCGTCATCAACAGTATTTTCTGGATGTGTCTGTACTGCGGTACCTCGAGTAAGGAATTTATATGCATACAGTTCACATACAAGCCGTGTCTGTATGTCTTACTCTGATGTGTGAAGCGTTGATGTAGCCCGTGTTGTTCTCCTTGGTGGGAACCAGCTCCACTCGGGTGTCGTCGTACGGCAGCACGTCCTGGAAGCGGTTTCTCTCTCCGCTCTCCTGCAGCTGGGCGATGGTGCAGTCGCCTGATGGACGACGCTTCGGGACCTGCTCATACTCTGTGAACACCATGCCCTGCTCCATACGCTGCTCCAGCACTTTGCACTGACAAAACAAGGCGACAGTAAACATGTCATCCCAATGAATGATGCCGTCCTTATTCATGGCCAATCCATAACAAATATATCATCTTGTTTTGACATATAATTGTAGCACTTCTCTTGGGCCAATCAGTGTAATTTTGAAAATGCCAAAAAGCAGTGGTGAGATGTATCGTTCCCCAAAGTTTTGACAAAATCCAATCAGCAGTGACTGAGATATTGCACATGACACTTTGACAAACACATGAAAGATGTAGCACCCCTTTTGGGCCAATCAGTGTAATTTTGTAACTGTCAAAACTAGGGCTGCTGCAATAATTTAATGTTTATCATTTAACTGCTTCATTCTTGTTGGTGTTTTACTCAAGTGATTTTGGCAATGTGTACTGTTATATAATCAAATATTGGCTACACCCACATAAGACTTCCCCGATTAGCACATTCTTTATTTTTAATATTTTGACGTATTTATTCATTTCTTTTTTTCCTTGGAGAAAAAGACAATTAAATTGTTAATTGCAAATTATTTGAGACAATAATCGTCATTACAAAATTTCCTGATCGCCACATCTCTAGTCAAAACAAAGTATTGAGATGCATCTTTCTCCCAAGTTTCGACAAAATCTGATCAGCGGTGCCGAGACTTTGTACACGACGGATGGACGGAGAAAAAGGCAAATAAATAATTTGCAATGTATGGAAGAGGACACTGTCAATGAACATAACAATGAGTTTGGAATACAAAATCACCTAGGCCCATATTTTTGGTAGCTAGTTCTTGTGTGTGTGAGATTGTGCGCATGGAAACTATGTTCAAGTGACAATTGAAAGAAAACTGTCTTGAAAATTACGTTTGGAATTCACCTTTACTGTAAAAACCACCAGCATCAAGATAAACAAGGCTCACCTGTTCAGCTGTAATTTCAAGTCAACAGCATCAAGACTGTCAATTAAGACTTTACGTTGCCTTCACAACAAAGCCTCATCAAACAAAAGGCATCTAACATTACCAGCAGCTAAGTAACTAGGTTATATATATATTTTTTGTAGCCATAGCAACGTTTCTATATTTAGCGGAGAGTCATTTACAATGTGTGGGGCTAAGAATATACAAACAAAAACTGACAAATCTGAAACGTATCACAAATCTCATGACTGACTAGGACTGGGTAATAATTCAATATCATTTATAGTATTTCAGTGGAATCATATCGTGGTGATATGATGATATTGTGATATCGTGATACACAATTCTGTGGATGATAACAAGCTAAATGGATGATAACAAGCGAATTGTATTTAAAAAAATATATTAAAGTATGAAACAAACATGTAACATTTTAAGGAATATTAATTGACATTACACTTAACATTAGTATGCAGTTCAATCTGATGGACCTCAATTTGATTAACATGTAATTTTGCAAATGTAAGCCATATTGTGATATATAAATAGAAAAAAAATCTTTATGATTATCGTGATATTGATTTCAACCATATCACCCAGCCTTATAACCATTGCCTACACTAAACATTACACTAGCTCTTGCTTTGTAACCCCATGTTTTTCAGCAAACCAATGACAAACTGAAGTGCATTAGTGTGTTAGTGCGCCCTACCCTCTCGTCATTAGAGGCCCGTTCAGGCTCATCCTTGCCCTCATCGTGCATTGGCAGCCTGGACAGCGATAGGCCGTTGAGGGCCGCCACCTTCAGAGGGCCCATCTTCTTTACCTCTGACCTGGCTCCTTTCTTCATGCCCTGGCGTGACAACACAACAGGGACAAGGAAAAAGTGAGAACGAATTGTGTCTGAGCCTCAGACGGAGGCAGCAAGTAACAGAGAGGGGAGGGACAGCGCAGCCTCGCATGTATTTTCCGGACAGAATGTCACCTGTCCGGTTTTTCAAGGCAGCCCAACTACATTCTTTCAATATGCAGGTATGCTGAAGTGAACCTGCGTGCGTCATTCACCGCCTGACCCTGAAACTACCCATCATGGTTTTCTACATGCATAATTGTGTGGTTTTCATAGATGACACATAGGCATACAGTATGTCCCTGCAGAAGTGCCAACAACCTACTACTTCAGACACCTGAACGACAGAGGGAGCATGTTATTCGTTGAAACTTTGGTTTTCTGTGAGGTAGAAGTAAGATAATGTCGGCATACTATGTGGAATGTCGCACTGTGTGAGGAAGCTGACACTTGCATTGCCAATAAATTACAGTAACACTACTCCACATGCTGATAAGATGTACCAACTCATTGCTAAATCATTCATCTTGCCTTCATGTCAGGGTTTCTGTTAGCCGGTATATGCCGGCTTTTGGCTGGTAAAACATGCAGTCCGACAAATAAAAATATTGGCGGCCAAAATGTCCGGTGGAAAATATGACAAATAAATCAAATCAATCAATCAATAGTCTAATTAAATGATATTATGTGACCTATAAAAACTTGTTGCTTGCACAGATGGTTACCATGGTTACTATGACATTTACATTAGCCCTCCTTTTTACCGACATGTCATCTTTACGCAGAAGTTTTATTTATTGTGTGTGGGTCCAATATTCAGTCATCTCCTAGATTTTCCACACTGCCTTCAAATGCTGTCAGAAATATTTTCTGGTAGAGCATGATTTAACGACCCAATAAAGTAAATAAACAAATTTTATATGATACCCAAGATGCCAAGATGTGACATTCTCACTCTGTTTAACTTTTAGGTGTCATGCATATACAACAACTTTTAGCCAATAACCTTACTAAATATCTATTACAAAATGATCCTCTTTATTCTGCCATTGCAGCACAAAGTAGCTCTGTACAACTTTATTTCTAAAAACAAAGTCAGAAAAAAGCTACTTTTGTTTCAGGGTCCGTTTTGTTATATTTGGCTAAAAAGTACTTTAATACACAAGGAATTGTATTTACATCTGTTAAACTCAGAAGTACTAGCTCATGAAGAGCACTTGAAGGCAGCAAGACTCTTCCACCAGATTATTGACGGCCAACACGCCCACAACAAATAAAGTTTCCTTTCTGTTGACTCGACTGTTAATAAAATGCATTTGTTGGATCATTGCATTGGTTTGTATTGTTTATTGCCATTTAAATTTATTCTAGCCTTTATTTAAAACTGTCCAGTAAATGTTCTACTTGTCTGGGATCCTGAAATCTTACCAGCCATGTTGGCTGGCAAAAAAATGTCTGTTTCATGTAGGCTTCACTTTTTTTTTTAAAATAAACTAGTCAGGAAATCCTAAGAGAGACATGATCTAGACTATCTCTCAAACTGTTGGGTGCAACCTGTTGGGTTGACATGGAGAGACAGAAATGGACGTTCAGAAAAATGTCCTTGGTAAAACAGGATTAGAACTACTGCATTATCATGTGCATAACTATCTGGATATACAGGTTGATTTAGGTAGAGTAAAACAACAAAATGGGATGTCTGTAAAGATTATGAGGAGATGTACAGATGATGAACAGGACTCACCGGAGGGGGCAAACCCTCTACGGTTTTCTTTCCCGCAGGCACATCAGACACAGGCCTCTTCTTGAAGTCCTTCTTAGCCTTCTGCTTGGCCTGGCCGCTCAGGTCTCCCTCTGACACAGAGGGCATAATCCTGGGCTGCCGTAGGTCTGACAGCAGGTACAGAGGCTCCGCGTCCTGGATCAGAGGGTGAGCCTGATAGGCTAAGGAGCCAGTTAGAGCGGGGTCAAGGGAGGAGCCTATGGGATACGCAGGCGGAGGCTCTTTGGGAGTCTGTTGTTGAGGCGTCAGAGAGGAGAGAGAGGTCAAGCTGTGATGTTGTTTTGGCTGTTGGTCAGGAAGAATGCCTGCCATCGCATCCTGGGAAAGGGGTGTGTGACGTCCACTATCGTCCTCAAACTCCTCCTCTTCCCCACTGCTGTGAACCAGCATGGTGGCATCCGAAAGAGACTTCTTGTGTCCGTAGCGCACGTCATCCTTGAGGTCACCCCCGTCCTCTGTCTTGGTACGTTCCAAGTACACATTGAGCTGCGAGCCGTGGGAGGGGCCACCGCGCAGGACCGGAGGGGGGGTGGCAGTTTCAGCTGCTGAAGAAGACACTGTCCGCTCTTTCACCCTCAGGCCTTCTAGACTATACGCCAACCCAGCAATCTCGATGGAATTGCGCTTCTGGGCATGGTGTGGGTGTCTGTGTGTGGGCCCACTAAGAAGAAGAGGCTCTGACACTTCCTGTAATGAGTGGGCGACTGGCAGGCTGTCCTCTTGGAAGGTCTGAACTGAGTGGTGCACACGCCGCGTGATGATCAGGTCCGGGTTGCTACTGCTCACATACAGGTGGCGCGACAGGTCAGGTGTGCTGTTGGCAGGCCGAGGGTGGGCGTACGGGTAGGGGGGAGGTGGTCGGTACACCTGTGTTCTCATGATGTTGGGGGCCGGGTAATCCTGCGCCTGTTGCAGCTGGACGTTGGTGAGCTCCGGGACGCTGACTGCCCCCACCACGGGCCTCCTCTCCGTGGGGTAGGGGTACGGAGAGGGGCTGTGGAAGCTGGAGTTGAGATGGAAGGGGTAGTGGTGGTGCTGGGTTCCTCCGCCGTGCTCCCCCCTGATCTCCGGTTGGCTGTAAACTAGAGGGTCCGGTCTGCTGTAGGCGTACGAGTTTCCGATGTTCAGGTTCCTCATGGAGTGGCTCTGCCGGTGCTCCGCGGCCAGAACCATCCCTCCCCCTGCACCCCGGTTCTTCTGCCGCATCACTGTCTCATAATCAGGTGTGGCGCGGTAGGAGGGCGGGATGAGGGCGCTGTGGCGGTGCGAGGGGACATAGTCAGGCCGGGTGATGTCGCTGCCGGTGATGGAGGGGTTGGAGGACATGGGTGAGGGCTGGAGGTAGTGCTGGGGATTGGTGAGAGAGCTGGTGCTGTGGGCGCTGTACACACTGCCATTACGTAAACGCCCCCCACTGCCGTACTCCATAGGAGAGCAGTCCAGGCTGGTCTGGGAGTGGTAGTAGTAACCGTTCTGATTGTTCATGTACAGGTTGTCTGCAGGAGAACAAATGAACAGGACATCCATAGATGGTCATGCAATCAGAATTAGAAAGCACTGACATATTTCAATTAAGCTAAAAGCAGTATGAGCTACCGCAGTGCAAATAATTTATTTGCATTATGATTGTAGTTATCACATTGCAATTTCATAGTTGCAATCACTTTCTGTAGTTACCTTGTGATGATGTGTAGGGCTCAGTGAAATGGCCATTGTAGTGCATTTGAGGTGGGGGCATCATGTAGGCCTGAGGCTTTGGCTGCAGATCAACATCAGACAAGAGAAGGATTCAGTTACTGCACACATGATCCCAGTGCTGCCCAACAGCGTAGAATTACACATAAATCCAATTGTGTGCTAAAGCACTGTTGTGGCTTGATTGTGGCAAATGACGTGTGTCATGGGATGCATTCCGCAAGCCATAATTCAGCAGGCAAAGTGTGTGTGCACACAAGGGGGAGAGGGGTGTGGGTGTGTGTGTGTGTGTGTGTGTGTGTGTGTGTGTGTGTGCAGCTGGAAATTACCAGAGACAGTCTAGTTGAAGATCTTCGTCTGACTGGGTTGACAACTGTGGGCTGGGTTTGACTGGAGGAGAAAAAAACTGGGAGTTAAAGAAATTATACAAGAGATGGCTGATTACTTTTATATTGACAGGCCTACTAAGAAAAGGATTACATGGAGTGTCATAAATGGGGTCTATTTTTCTTTACTGTGCATATAGTGTTACTGGTTCAGCCCAATGATCCCTGTGGATTTGATAAGGTTTTTGCAAGGTTTGGACATATCTTTCCAAAAGAAACATTCGCTGTAAGAATCCTTTTGCTTGGATCCAAAATCACTAGAGGCTCCGCAAATTAAGGCCCATCTAGATTTGGGGAGCCTGTTTGCTGGGATGTGGTTGGCTGGGTAGTCAGGAAAGGATGGGTGTTGGCACCTGGTTGGTAGACATACTGTAGGCGGTGGCTGACAGTGTTGCTCACCCCTTGTTAGAAGGCAGAGAGGGACGAGAGAGCATTGGAAAGCGAGGAAAGGAAAGAGTGAGAATGGACTTCTGGGAGCCCTCAGAAGGCAGGGGGTCACACTCCTCTCTGAAGAGAGAGGAGGAGAGGGGATAGGAGTGAGAGAGGAGACACATGCACACAACATGCACACAAAGACGGCAAGAAACAAAAGGGACAGGAACTAGACTAGACATGTTAACAGAAAAACACTTACAGGCTACTCTTGTTAATCTTATAAAACTTGTGCCTGGCCAGACACATCCGGCACACATATTTGGAGGTTTCCATGTCTTCCTGCACAAAAGAAAGGAGCAGAAAAAAAACCATCTGAGATGTTGAGGTATTTAGTACAGTGGTGGTGCTTCCTTAGTTATCTACAAGCAAAGGCCTTCCAGTGTATCTCCTCAAATACTTCTGCATGGAATTTCAGCCAGTGGTATGTGGCTTTGTGACCCACCCATGTGTAGCATACCCAAACAAACCCAGTTACCACCCTACCCATACACACAGGTGCATTGTTAGGACTGGCTGATTGCTAGCGCCATCATAAAGGCTATTTCCAGAAAACAGTTATCCCATTAGAGACCCCCTTTCCCAGAGGAAGGGTAGAGAAGAGAAGTGGCACGGGGCGCCGAGACTTACGGTCTGGAACTGAACGCTCTCCTCTTTGTTGGCTAGCTCCAGGGCAAAGAAGGACTTGTTGTGACTCATGTTGTTAATTTCATTCCACCTACATAGCCAATTAAAGCACAGTGGCAAAGAGAAAGAGGGGGAAAAAACACATGATGTCATGGTGGTCACATTTTTAACTTGCAGAAAACCACAGAGGGCTTTTAAGAGACTGTGGGGCTGCTGTAACAATGTAAAATAAAAACCATATGTATGTGGGACTCAATATCAAAAGGTGTCTACTATACAGAACGCTTTGTAGATACAGGATTAGTTAGTGAGTGTTGGAGTCGTTCTGACTCAGACTGACAGGGAATGCTTCCACAGTCCTTATCACCTATCGCAGTCTAATTGACTCATTTCCTCCTGAGCCAAATTCAGGTCTAGAAGGCATTAGGTAACTATACAGGACACAACTTCACCTAAGAATAGCTGTGGACTGTGCCACAAAACGCAATATATGGTGATGGAGTCATTCGATCCAATATAATTACCGCTCAGAGCTAGAAAATACCAGACAGAGCTTTTATTCAGGGCTTCATATTTAGAAGCAGATCATATTGCAGGACTGTGAGGCATTACTGTAAAAATAAAACAAACATTCCCCAGTTTATTTCTAGACTTACCTAAATACAAGAGGCGGCCTGCCATTTTTGTGCTTGACAAAGATGCCATCCAGACAGGCTCCCAGGATAATGTCTGTGCCTGAACTGTCCTGTTAAGATGGAGATGATAGAGACATTTAGAAACACCTTTTATGGGGCAGAATTAGAAACTGTGAAGCTCAATCACCTAAAACAGTGTTTTCTGAGAATGTAATCCAAACTATTGAATTTCAATTAATTACCTATCCACCTCTCAATGAATTAATGAGGACACATTATATTTCGACCCAATAATTCTTTGCTGAAGTTGTGCAGTAGTATTAATATACTGTAGCTTCTGAATTAACACTCTAGTAACCTAAGTCAACGTTTTTTTCTAGGTGTGGGCTGTTAGGGATTTCAGGTTGGACTTACCTTGGCTTGATAGCTTTCCTGGCCATAGCCTTCCATTTTCTCCACCTCCTGCATGTACAACATCTCTGCCTCTGGGGCTGACAACCCCCTGAAAAGGAAAAACACACAACAAATGAAGAAATTATGTCAACACACACTGAACCAACATAACGCAACAAGACAGAAACAAGCAAAACAATGTGTAAACTTGGAGAGCAAAATAGACAAAAACTAAATCATTGGCAACTGACATACACACACACATATATGCATACAAACATACACATACATCAACGACAGACTGTGCAATCCAGCAAGCCCTTCTCACCATCATCTCATCTGTTTCACAGCACCTTTGACAAACCACAGCAGCCATTTCTTAAACACCAAGATCAAGATGACACGCTGTTCAACTCTTCACCTCTCACCTCCCTACCACTAACCTGACACCTCCCCTCCTCCCTCCCTGCCTTTAACCACAGCCAAGCTTTGACAACTATTCCTGGGGATGTGCTGTGCTTTAATAGCTCTTTCAAAAGACCTGAATAGCTCTTACACAGACACACCGCCAACCTATATGGGGAGGATGAGGTACAGGAATGAAAAAATCTGCAGATTGGATTGGAATGGGATGGGGTGATGAGAAACAGCTGTCCTTGGAGTGAGTAGAGAGAGCACAAGATAGAGTGGGCAATATGGGGTTTGGTGCCAGGCCAGCTTGAGTTGGGCTTTTCAGCCTGTCCAAGTGTAAATCACAAGAGAAGATGGGCTTACATATGGCCTACTAAGTGAAACCAGATGATGACAGAGAATAAAAAAAGGCTGATTGCCTGGATGGATCAAGGCGGGGATGAATCTGCAGGACTACGTCAGCCTCTGTGAGATGTGAAGCTGTTTGTGAAGGGAATGAAAGACATGATGGTATCCCAGATGGAGAACAGGCAGGCTAGTGCTTTGAAAACCTGCTCACCTGTAGGTCTGATAGAGAAGAGCCACTTTCTGAGTGGCCTCCTCCAGCACTCGCTCATCCTGGATCCAGCCCTGCACAGTCAAGATTGATATGACTACTGTGATACTAGCACACAACACATGACATTTGAAACATCCTTTATTCAATATCTGACGTTAAGATGTTGAGCATGAACAATAAAATGCTTACAATAGGGAACAGCACAAACTTCTGGAGGAACTCCTGGGAGTCATATCGATTGAAGTCTCCAAAGTCAGCTAAAGAGAGAATAAGGGAGGGATATTAAATGAATAAAGAAGGCGAAACATACGTAACACTAACATTAAAGCATGCTCCTATTTTTGTGTTAGTCCTGCTCTGAGTCAAATCTTGTAATATGTCCATTTCTGCAGTTAGTGTAAGGCAGAAAGAGGCTTGCAGGAATTTTAGAGTGGTGTAGTTCCTTTTTGGAAAGCTGCGGTATATGATGACAAGATGGGCTAATTTTAGGAGAGAAGGGGATCCATTTGTTATGGAAGGGAATTGCTTCAGCGTCTGACAACGTAGTGGTCCAAAACTGTTCACAGCTTCAGCCCGCCTGCTGGCAATGTTCACAGCTATGTTGGGTATCCCAGGCATCAGCAATGCTCAAAAGTTACAACTGCCCTTCACTCCAAACTGTGCTGGCTAGGGGCACAAAATAGGAGCTGTCTGACTTTATTAGTGCACAAATGCAAAGTTCGCATGACAATTTAAGCAATGAATAAATGTTTAGGGATGTTGCAAGAGCCTGCTTGCAGCTTTTCTTCAGGGCAGGAATTGCATGCTGGTCAGTCATTTGAACATGGCTGCAACAGTAAGTGATCTCAGTGGCTGTGCTATGCTAACACCCAGGCCAGTAACTTGCACTGCCTGATATAACTTTGCCAGCAGTGTCTGAGATTCTTCTGGCTGGGCAAAAGTTGGAGGAGGACATATCAGGCCAAAAGCTCATGCAAGGGGAGTTCACATTCACACACCCTTGACCAAGTTTATGGTTTGGTTTAGGCTTGACAGGGCTTGTTAAGTGCTTTATATTAAAGAAACCCATGACTAAGCTCTATAAAACCCTAAGATATGTGGTTGAACAGAGGTTTCAGACAAAATAATTTGAGCAGCAAACACTCAAAACATGACATGAGGTATGAACAAACTGCGAGGCTCAGCAACAACATTCTTTTACATTCCAACTTGAAATAAAGTTCATATTTTTATTTGGCTCTGCTTTGAGATCACATGACAGGAAAAAAGAAGTTTTGGTTTAGAATAATGATTTTACTCCTGCTCTAATGGAGGCTGAAAGTCAACGGTTTGTGAGAATCAATAGGCTTACTGCACTAGTTCTGGTATTTACTACAGCTGAAACAGACTGACAGTGTCAAGCCAAAACATTAATGCAGTGGGGGCCCATAGTCTGACCTATCACAAGTCTCCTACCCAGAAACCAGTGCAAATTATTCCAGGGGCTATTCCAGTGTTTCCAGTACAACTTTTTTGTAGATGTGGAGTTTGGGGTCATTCCTGTTCTGAGACAAAAGTTTACTCCTGGATCCATTCCAGGTTGCGTGTAGTAGTTTCACAATGGCTCTTGTTTGGATATCGATATCATGATTTATGGACAATTGTGCTGTAATTGCACCTGTAATTATTTACTTGGGCTGAGCAATAAGGCCAGGTGATGAATTTTCATTGTATGTGCTTTTTAGCTATGAGGCTATTTTCCAGCTGTTGGGGCCACGACAGCTAGATGAAGGTCATGGAACACTAGGCTATTCAAATTATTCAAACTGACATTTCTGTTACTAGCATTGAGCATTCATATTACCTTGCACTGCGAGGCCAGCCAAACGAATAGCTTGTTCTATCGAGCATGGGATCCTGCCCTCCAGAACATCCTTCTTCAGCTGTAGGTAATACTGATATCTGTGAGGAAACAAGGGGGTTACTTAAGAGTGGGGAATAGACTAGGCAACTTTCGGGCCTACAAGCAAATGTGACAACCTTGTTCAATTTAGCAGCAATGGGTGTGAAGTCATTACAGTCTGTCATGTGTGAACAACATTCAAAGACAAATGACAGGTCCATTTACTGCTGAGGTCACCGGACAAGCCTAATGAATTGCCAATAGGTGTTAAAATTTTAATGTAAAATTGAGAGGTACGTCATCACAATTTATACACAAACTTATGTATTCCCCACCCCTCACCTTGTGATCTCCTGTTGGAGTTGGGTGACACTTGGTACGTAAAACACCACTCCAAAGTAAACAGTGGGCTCCAGCCCATACTTGTCCAGCTGCTTCTTCAGGGGCTTGTCCGGGTCAATCCATCTCTGCTGGTTCTGCTTGTTGAAGTACCACAGACTGAAGTATGTTATCTGACAGCGAAAGAAAGCAAGTGAAAACATTAGACCTCAACCACACTGATGGAGGATATACTCAGGCAACAACCTGTAAATCTGGCAGGCCAATTTGGGGTAAACTATTTGGAGTAAACTAGAAGGAATGTGGGCTTGGTATAGCCTAGTTTAAATATCTAAAAAATTCTCATATTACAAACTTTATACAGTAATATGTGATTACTTGAGACAGACATTCTACCTATTCAACTGCTCAGTTGAACTGATCAAACCTGCAGTGCTTCTCCTGAATATCTAAATAACATCCAAAACATCCAGCCTTCAGTAGATCTGTGGTACATTCAACTGAAAATTTAACCATGCCAACAACTGTAGGAGGGTTACAGGCTAGTGCCACTCCCTGTTCAGTCTTGTGACTGTCTGGCAGAAAGTCAGCCGAGGGCATCTCACAATGAACACTGGTAAGAGAAGTAACCTGTAGGCTTGTTGTTTATGGGGATGAGAACTTGGCCACAAGACTCTTATTGTGATTGCTGCCAGTTTCTAACCACAACTTGAGCATTGCTTGTCAACATAGCTGTGTAACCTAACCCTAGAATGACATCTGTTAGCAAAAATGTGCAAACACTACTCAACAAATGATTTTGCCAATCATGGCATGTGCCAAGTAAAATGTTAACAAAATAGGCAATAGGATAGGACAGCTCTGTTCTTTGAGGTGAAATTGTCTACAAGCCAAGCATTAACAGAATGGAGGTCCTTATTAGACTGTACAATCCGTCAGTTTGTCAATACAATCTGATGTTGCATTAACATTTTTAACTGTATTGTATGTCTGCCTGTTACTTGTCACCTACCTACTTTCTGTCATCGTTTTTTTTCGTATGATGTGTTGTATGTTTTTATGCCTGCCTGCAAATCAATTGCCCTCTGGGATTAAAATAAAGAACTGAACTGAACATGGCTCTCGAGGCTTAGGATATAGGCTAGTTTATGACACATGTAGTATCACCGCATTTGGCAGTCATTACTTATACTTGGATTGTTTGATCTCGGAAAACGAATGGCATTTGTAACCTAGCCCCTGCTGCAAAAGTTTTAATAAACTTAATTCATGAGTCAATTTCAGTGACAGAAAATCCATGACCTTCCAATAAGTTCCAAGAAAACAGATAACTCCACTAACATCAAAAACAAACAATACAGCATTACATTCTCCATACTAGCAAATTTGTAACTGGGGGCTGGGGCTCTTTTTTAAGTAGGGTTATGATCAAAAGGTTTGAGAACCACTGCTCTAGCACTGATACTGACTACTAGCCAGACTAGGTCACTTATCAAAGTCCAGGTTCTGTGCAAATCTGTGTGACGTGATGTACAATATATGCCAATGACAAATTCACAAGTAGTGTCACAAAAAGGACACAATACATGAGTAAACAATGACATATTGGTTATTTTGGATTCTGTTGTCAAGCCAACTCATTCAAGTATGCATGTGACCAGAAGACAGCCTCTACAAGCATGCTTACATGCCAAGATGGTCAATCTCAAATAGGTCAAGAGAGAACAATCAGCACTTGTGTTTGCATGAAAATACATACCTCTCTTAACTCGAGTCTCTGAGCAACTGCATCCAAACATTCCTGCCCAGTGCTCTCCACGGAAAGTGTAAACTCAACAAACTCCCCATTGAGCAGCTGAATCCGAGTGACAAGACAACTCTTGTTTGAAACGTTATACCTTCGAGTCCTTTTGAGTTTTAAGCCAAATGGCAAGGGCATGTTTCACAATTCTCCAGAAAGAGAGGACTTCACTTAGTCCAGAGAAACCAGTCCTGTTGCTGTCCCTTCAAAGACAGTGTGAATAGTAGAGCAGCCAGTCATCAGGCTCATCATCGACAGACAGACCTGGAAAGTGAGACGGAAAGGAACATCTCAAAACCTCATTAAAGTATTACAATGCACACCAACTGTCAGTGTAAAATTAGTCTAGAAAAGAATGGACCCAAAATAGCATGAATCACAACTTCAATACGGTCAATCCTATGATCAAGGAGTATGTTACCATATCTCAGTAAGTAGTAGTAACCTTACTGTACATGTCTTTACGTCTAGTCTCCCCCCCAATAACCCTAAAACAGATGCCCCACTAAGTTAGACAAACATAGGGCTTATGGTACAGTAATCCTCTTAAACACTGCATTTTATTTTTAAATTAACTACTTAATTTAGCTACCTAGAGAATGCTACCAAAAGGGGTTTAGTCTTTAGAACATAACCAATCTAAATAAACATGATATAGCTAAAATCTATGAACTGCTAACAATTTATGGCAATTTACCCGACCTGTGTAAGTAACTATAATAAGGTTTGCTAGTTTTCCAAGCATGTGGTAGCGTTAATCCCCTTCCAGAAAATAGTCTGATCCAATCACGGACAGAGCGACCTGATTCAACACGTAGACTGGCAGCAACTGGCAGCGTTAAACACAACAGCAAAATCCCTGCCGCTTTCCAACCAACTCCAACTCAGACTCTCACCATGCATCATCCACCATATTACAGATTACGAAGTCTTACAAGATAGTAATATTCGTGAATAATATGAGAGTGCTCGCTAACGTTAGCTACTGGGTTGTAAGTAAATATTGCATTCGTAAATCTTAAAACAGATGCCCAACTACTCTCATATTAAACTGTAATTCCTGGTTAACGTTGACCGTTAGACAACTAGATTAGCGTTAGCTTGCTAGCTTGTACTCCAGCAAATAGACCAAACCGTTCGAAAGCTGACGTCGCTGGTAAATATATTGCAAATAACGCTAATGTTACCCGTTAGAAGCACTCTAGTAGTCCAGTTAAGATTCAGCCATGGGCAGTTCCGCCATCAGTGTCAAGTGGTTACTATTTGCCATCCATCTAACGGGAATAAAGATAGCTAAATTATCTTGAGTTTGTTTCAGGTTTAAAACTAACGTTACACTCCATGCCTCTTGCTCCGAGAGTTCAGTCAAGTTCCAAGCGTGTTTCACTTCCTGGGGCTGGAAGAGCAACAAGTATATCCCATCTACATCCGCGGCTGTTTGGTGTAGTTATTAATTGTGCTGCAACAATTTACGATTTCAAGAAAGACCCGGAATATTCCCTGAACCTATAGTCAATTTATAAGAAAGAATACTTTAGGTTTATCGTGTCTTCGCAAACAGTTGACACATTTCCAAACGCGCTATAGTACCTTTCGTGGCGGCAGGATACATGAAGGTTTTCAGAGCATGACATCAGACAGCTGGAATGCCGGGCGGTGAAAATGCCAGAAATGGGACAGCTGCCGAGAGCTGCTGTTCGCTGTCCTGTCTGTTTACCTTTTACACCGGCTGACACTTTCCGTTTGTGTTTGGATTTGCAACATACATACTATTATGTAATGATCAAATAGTTTTCTTCTGCAGCTGTTAGCAAAATGACCTAATAGTCATATTCCTCAAATATGATAACCGCTTATCTTTGCTGCTGTTGAGGTCACTATAGTACACCCACTGAGTGTGAGTAATTATCAGTTTGTAACAGTCTTACTAATCAGATGCAATCACAGAGGAAGCAGGAGTGGCTAAAAATTTATTGCAAATATAAAGACACTTTTTGGTGACAGTCAAGTCCTAGTAGCTACATGTCAGAAGCATAGCTGATAAATCAAACACCATAAAGAAATAACCATTTCTTTATAAACTGCATTATTTTTTCTAGAATCCTGAGAATGTAAACTACAGTGAAACAAAATCATAGACGCTATCTCATATTTCAGACTGACTAGATACACTGCAATTCACTGAAACTACAGTACAAAATATAACCAATTTTGCACACCTGACATCGGAGTAGTGCTGTGGGCAATACTTTGCAAATTCACAAGGCAATATAGTTACCATGGGGCAATACTGAAAAAAGTGTTTTGGACATTTCTTTGGAGATCAATTGCGGCTCACCCTGTGTGCCTCTGTTTCCAATAGAGCATTGTTTTTAAACACTGCACTTGAAAAAGAAAGTCATGACCCAAACAAGACATTAAAACATCACAAGTCTCCAGTATGCTCACAAAGAACATTAGCAGAATCTCTTACTGTGTGATGTTTTCATTGTGCTTTTGTAATAAGCTATAAACTAGAACACCGCATCGGAAGTGTTTTAACGACAGAAAGGGAAATACACTCGCTGTTTAATTACATTTGCAAAATTATACTTTAAAAAATAAAATTTTACGTTTCTCTTTGTAACAATAGTCTCACTTTGTTACAAAAAAACATCCAATCCCTGAATATAGCAAGTCACTCAGAACTCGTCATCACTGAGAGAGGCCCCCTGGTTGTTATCATGTGTATTGCTGGACACATGCAGAGACTCAGACAAATTTCTCCCAAGATCCTCCAATTCATTAGACAGTCCATCATAATTGACCTCAGCATGATCTAGATGGAAGCCTTCATCACTGGTTATAGTGGTGTATCCATGGTTTTTACTGACGTCTTCTTTGTCCATCACAGTAGTGTCTGTTTGGTTTGGATGGAACTCCTCCTCATCGGCCCCCGTATATTCACTGACACGCTCACTGAGCCAAGGAGAGCCGATGCCTTTATTCTGATTGAGATCCTCAGAGTCCCTGTTATTTGTTTCAGTAGGTGAAGCAGTTCTTTCAGGAGAGCCGCTATGCAACGGTGTGTAAACCGATAAGGAGACGTCATTCTCTGGTGAATCGCCATATTTGATGAGTGATGCATAAGGTAAGAGGTCGTTGTCCTCTTTGGTCTCCATCTGTTTTGACCCCCTTGACTCCAGCTGCGGTAGGTGTGTATGCAGCAGATCATTCTCCTTTCTCTCAAGCTCTGCACTGGAGGTGGGTGTGCTGACTGGCTCCGCAAAATCTTTACGTAGCACTTCCAGAAGGTGGCGCATTTTATCCTTAAAAAAAACAAGCAATGCAATGGGATGCATGAGAAAAAGATCAACAGCCCTCTGCATCTTCTTGCCTAGATATTGCTCATAATCTAGGGTAATGAATTGCTTAAAAGCTAGTGATATGTTTTTTTTAAGAATTGCACAACACATTTGGTATTCGGTATGAAATTATGTGCTCACCTCATCAAGTCGATGTCTATTCATCTCAAAATGACGCTTTAACACCCGGTCTAGGACCCTTGCAGAGGAAAAAAGACACACACTCACACTGCAGTCATGACTCAGGAGGCAGTAACCCATCGTTATCGCTGCACTGGCCAATGGTGTAAACACTTATTGAATTATGAGAACCATGCTGTAGTATCATCATGAAAAAAGAAGTGTTATCCAGGCTGCCACTGTCCCACGATTATCTGTAGCCCAACATAAACAGTAGATTAAATGGTGATTCCAAGATCTCTTAAGTCCACAGAAAATAGCTCATAAAAAATAACAAACCTGTCGGAGAAATGCCCCCTGGACAAGATGTCATCTGTTACATCAGAAATGAATTCAAGGTACATTAATTCTTCTTCCCTGAGGAAGGACATGTGATTACTCACTTCACAGAGACTAGGTTACATTATTTTAGATGGTGCTTAAGGTTCACTCAAGTATAATCTTTGTGCTATCTTATGTATTAACACAATAATTTTCAACTGTATCAATTGAGGCTGTAGAAGTGTCAGGCATTACTGAATATACTGAAACAAGAACTTACTCTGCAGATACGCTCATCATAATAGGAGACTTCCTGCCTTCTGGTGAGACCCTAGAAGATGGCGATTGTACTTAAATGCTTTCAATCTATTCAGAAAATACATGAACGAAATAGGCTATACCATTATGCATAAAATCCAAGATCATATTCTCGCTTCATAATTTTACCTGGATGAGGAGTGAAAGAATTCACTGTGTCTACTCTTATTTGCCTGGCTTGGTTGTCTGGATACTGAGAAATGTGTGCCATTTAACTCATCCTCAGACCACTCATGCTCAGTACTAAATCCCTGTAAAACAAGAAGTAAGAACTGTAAAAAGAGAAGGGATATTCAATATTAACATTTTACGCTTTCGGCAGCACTAACAGCGGTTTGTCTGGAATAAGTAGAAGAAGAACTGGGTAGTTAGTATGAGCAGCGATAGCCACCATGGCTGAACAGACAAAGAAAAGACTGGTACCTACAGAAACTCAAACTTAATCAACAGAAAATCCAAGGAAAACACTTTTCAGTACTACCACAGTGTTTGATTGCCAAGTGATCTCTGGGAAGTGCAGTGCAAAACACAAAAAAAAAACCCAGCAGCAATGGTCACTTACTTTTTTGTTTTGTCTGAAGAATCAAATTAAATCCTTCAACTTACCTGAGGTGGATCATCAAATTCCATTGATGAGTATCCCTTGGTTTGTGTGCTGCATAAGAGAGAGAGAGAATTAAAGATATCGTAACACACGCTGAATCAATTATTTCAAAGACACATTTCTATTGCCGTCTTTTCTCACTGTGAAAGAAAGAGACTACATGTACGTACCTTCCATGATATGTCTCCTGTCGCATCAATCTAGGGTTGGTGCAATCCTGATTTGGTTTCCTTCGCGGGGCTCTGTAGTAGCGATATTGTGACAGGTATGAACTCTTTTCGGATTTCAGTGTCCTAGGAGTGAAAGGTTTGTCTTGGGTAAAGTGTTGAGAATGTCTATGGAGCAAGTCTCCACTATACGTCTTCTGGACAGGGTCCTGGAAAGTCTTGTAGCAACTCTGATTGCCTGTGGTGGCAGAGGAATATGCTGACTGCTGCATGTGGGACGTTGCCTCAAAACTCCTGTAGTTTAACTCTGATGCGGGGCGAGTGTGGTGAGAATGGCTCCGAGAATTACCTATTGTGCATGATGGATAAACTATCTGCTTGACATGAAAGGAGGTGTTGAACCTTGGGGTGGAGATCATGGAGCTTCCTGAGCAGAAGTAGGGGCTCTCTTCACCTTGTACTGATCTCCTGCTCTGAAAAAGCAAACACATCGCAGGGTCAGACGCCATAGTAAAAAGGTTTGAGTGACAAAAATATAAGCTTTGAGTTCAAGGCCATGCAGTCAAATTGTAAGTGTTTGTAAAGCTGTAGTTTTGTCTCCAACAGCCAAGGCCATAAGAAGAATATACTGTCCATAAGACCAGTAGCATGACATGAAGTAATGATAAAATACATTGACAGGCTCTGCTCTGAAGTCTCACCTGGGCTGATGAGCAGGAGGCTCTGCTGTTCCTCTGAGAGAGAGAGTGGGCTGACTGGGGACGACCCCCTTTCCTCAGCTGCTCCTTCCTTATCTGGTCATTGTCTGTAAATATGTATGCAAAACTGAATACACACAGGAGATAGCTTACTCTGTATTGTGAAACTACTATTGGAAATAAAACTGTTTCTCTCTTACAATGTATATGGGTGTTTTTAAAAGAAAAATCCATCCTTGGATACTCTTACACTGTTATATACTGTGATGTTTAATGCATTCCAGGAGGTATTTTTGTGATGAAGAGTTGTAATTTACTTTTTTCGTGTATCAATTTTCCCTCAACCTGCATCAATCATTACAGATGACAAAATGAGCCCAGAAATGCAATGTACATCGCCAATATCTGTTTTTGAACAGTGTTTTGGGGTGGATTTTTTATTTAATATCTGCAACTTACACTTTACACTATATATCAAGCTTTTGGGTACTGAGGCATCAATGGCAGCTGTGGAAGAACAAATAAATATATAAGATCATCACAATATATTCATCACAATCTTTTCCTAAAACCCAAACTCACACTAAGACATAACTAAGATTTAACATATTATACAACAAAAGTGGAACAGAAATACATGGTTGAACCACTACAATATACTGTATATGCATGGTATATATGCAAGGTTTGAATCAATCTGGTCCAATGAATTTTGCTGTGAACATCACAATCTCTGCCAGCTCACCTTTAGCTGAGTAAACCTTTTTGTAGTGAGACACCATGTGGTCTTTAATGATGGACTGAGTCACCCTGCTGGAGGACCGAGGGCAGAAAGCTACAAACACATGACAGAGAACAACAAAACTCTCGTTAGTCAGCAATAGTGCTGAACTATAAAGTTATTGCTTGTGTTACAAAATGATACTCACTGAATTTGTCTGTTGGTGATAATATTGGCATAAATAATACTTACGGCTACTTTTCAAACTCTGTCCTCTCAGACCAGTAGTGCTGCACCCTGGTAAAGATGATGCACTCCCTAAAATTAACATGCAGATGAATAAGAAGGGTTATCGTTTTGTTTTCATTTTTATATATTTTTCAAATTTTATTTAAATTGCAGCTTAGTTTTAGTTTAGTGCGGATATGGTAATTTTAGTTTAGCTGTTTGTTTTTTTTATAAATAAGTATTTAGTTTGAGTTTAGTATTTATTATTTAGTTACAGTTAGTTACAGTTACAGTTACTAGCTTTAGTATTTGTGGTAGGTATAATAATAGAAGTTCGGAACAAGTATTTTGTACGTTTCCAACAGCTATAGCTAGTGTAATACAAAAAATAAATAAATCATTTTTAAATTTAGCCCAAAATCCTCCAAAAAAATCTATTATCTTTTACAAAGCCCATCACGTTAAACAAAAAGGAAAACAAGTAGACAAGATAATTTTAGACCAATTTTAGTTTTTTTTCCCACAGTCTTTTTTTAAATTTTATTATTATTTTCATTTATGTTTTCGAACACTTAATTTTGGTCTTACGTTTTTGTTTACAATAATAACCCTGTGAATAAGTATCTTAGCTACCACCGTCTTCAGCTTGGTGGAGCAACAGAGATTCATGATTGATAGGCTAACATCAGCTAAAGTTACCCACAGTATTGTATTACAAGCTAGGATGTCTGAATTGATTTCATTACAAACTAGCAATGTTAGCAAAGGGCTAACATTAGTCTAAACCACTTGAAACCACATCACATTAGACTAGAGGGTGTGTACAAGCGAGTCAGCATGAGTTTATCGTTGGTTGGCTGTCTAAGCATTTTTGCTAATTCGCTACCTTATGTTGAGTAACCCAACGTTAGCTAGCTAATGCTAATGGTTTTGCACTTTTGCATACCTCTTTTCGATTCCATGGTAATGTTACACTCAGCGTATCCCATGTTCCTCAGAAATATTCGGGTACAGCGACGCTAGAGCCTGGAAACATCCAGAGACTACAGTGTGGCTAAATCTAAACATTTTAGCGCTGGAAAATTAGCTGGCAAACTAATACTAGCTTATAAACAGATGAGGATAAAGCTTCCCCGTCGCCATGCTGGTTGCTATGATTGCCTTTCGTCATCACGCTCATGCGTAACGCGCACTCACGCTCACGCACGCGCACACAGACAGACACGCTCACAACACGCACACACAAATTCACTGTTACTGTCACCGTTATCTATTAAATAATTATCCCATATAGTTACACAGTTTAAACTTCACACTGCCGTTTTCTAACTCTTTATGCAAGATAATTTAACCAAATTAAAGAGAATATCTCAATATGGGTAGAGCATGACACTTAAGGGTTATGGGTTCCATACCATACAACAAAATATATGCTCTCATGAAAGCATCCCCAGATCTCATAATGTATCTTAATTATTCATATGTCATTATTATTATATTACATTCCAACCAGTACAAAATCACATATTAAGAGGAAACATATACTCCCCTTTTTCACTCTATGGACGACAGTGTTGGTGTGGAAGACACCAATATGAACTGTAATATTTTAAAGGTGAAATTCAGTTTACTCTTTAAGCTTGTTGTGTTCACTTTATAATAGACTAGATTAGATTAAACTTGAATGATCCTCATGGGGAAATTGGGTAAACCTTGCTCCATCCACACAGCACAACAAGGGACTTTAATTTCTACGATCTGGGTCAGGACATAAATGTTAAAGAATAGTTCCTGTTTTTTTATGTGATATTCAGATGGTGCTGTGGCTTGAGAGTAGTCTAAAAGCCAAGTGGAACTAATACCTGGTTAGATTCTCTGATAATAAACACACAAAAGCATCCGCACACTGCCATACAAAAGAAATGGAAGCTGTGGTAGCAACTGCAACATGTCATTCCTGTCAGATAACCTTGAAGCCAGTTTGTAAATTGACAGGAAATTACCACCATTGAAAGAAAGCATTATGTTGTCTCATTTGATTCTAGCAACTCGTATCATTGTTTGCCTCAACAATGTATGAAATATCCACATACAATAAAAACGTTTTACACAGTGACATTTGCAGTCTACATAACCAGTGCTTTTGATGCCTTATCTAGACAAGAGGTTTTGAAAGTGCTGCAGCATGGCAATACACAGTTGATTTTTGCAGAGGAGCTTGATTTATTTATTGATTATTTAGCTTATTTATCATTTTCTATTTATGACAGCAATTTAGAAGATATTCAGTATTAAAAACTACATGTTTAGATCAACCTAAATCAAAAGTGATTTAGGTTGATTTCTGTTAAATAAATTACAATTACAATTACAATTTCACATTTGGCAGACGCTTTTATCCAAAGCGACTTACACATGAGATTTGCATACAACACAAGCAAGTTTCTAGATAGGAGAGAACAACGAGAGTAAGTGCTATAGAGCTAAGTTCTGGTCCAACAGGACATAGGTGCTACGAGACAGTGCAACAAGCTAAGTTCTGGTCCAACAGGACATAGGTGCTACGAGGGAGTGCTACAAGGTAGTGCTATGAGGAATAAATAAATAAAAGGAATAAATAAAATAAATAAAATATTGTCCAAAAATGTGTAAGTGTGGCAACTAGTATGACTTATATTCATGTATCGCCCCCTCTGAATAGCAGTAGAGACCTATTTGATTTCATTGCTTCACTGTCTTGCGGTGAGCAATTGTCCCAAAACCTTACAATTTGTCATTAATTGGTGCTTGTGCCACACACAATGTCATCACCTTACCTACTCTATCTCTAATCCAGTGATGATGAATTGACGACCTGCAGGCCCATCCTTAAATTCATCCCCCAAATTAATGTCCTACTAGTATGTGCAGTAAGAGATGGTGGTGCCAAAACCTTCAACCATGACTGCCTTTATGTGCATGCAGAATGACTGTATTTGGTATTGTTCAAAAGATAAACTCCCTACCTTGTTTACCCAGCTCTGTCCTGTGAACCCATATAGCACCAGAACACCTAGAAATGACAATTTGGGCACTTCCAAGATGATACAGCAGGTACTGTATGAGACTGCAATGTTGTTATACGTCAAAAAGGTATGTATGTAATGAAATCATGAATATTATTCTATTGATTTTCATTTTCACAGCTTTTCAAGACAGTCATGAATAATATATCACCTAGTATCAACTACTTTGTCATAATGATTTGTTGAATATCATGCAAGGTATTTTGAAGGTCTTGTGGATGACACATAAATACATATAGATCTCATCCAAAAAAGAATATGCTGGGAGTCAGCTAGCCACTTGGCTGGCTAGCTAGCTAGGCATTAATGTTTACATCTGATCATATAAGGCAAATTTAAAATTCAGGCATATCGCACATTGGTCTTCTCTGTGCTGTATTTGCTGTGGCCACAGCACGGCAAGTCGTGAGGCCCATGGTTGAAAAGCAAAAAGGGGATTTGTCTGGTGTGGTGGCAGGAGGTTATGCCGATGACTGGATACAGTAAATGAGCAAAGTTGGGGAAAGTTGTGTGAACAGCATTATTGCAAAAATTGGTTAATCAGGAATTGATAACAAAATGCCAAATGTATTAAATGCTGCTAATCTAACCGAAATAACGGAGGCTTTGATTAATTAATATTTAATAGAATTCAATAAAATAATTTCATAACTGGTCATGTAATGTACAGTTTGAAATTATTTTAATTTGAAACTTAGTTTAATCATTGCTACTACTACTACTACTACTCTCATTTATATGATGTTGTAATGCAAGCATTACTACTAGCCTACTATTACTACTACTACTACTACTGTGCAGCAGGTATGCAGGAAGCAACATGCCACAGACTGAGGAAAATAAAGGACAAAGTGACAGTGACATCACCCGTTGACTTTCTACAGGCCTGTTTAAAGTCCAGGAAGTGGGATTTCAGGCTGCGGGCATGTTGTATTTTTGGAGCCATAGTTTGTACATTAGACTGAAAGGGTGAAGCAGGTGGAGTCAGGGTGAAGCCCACCACTGCAGGACAAACCCACCCATATTGTCTCAATGGTTATAAAGCGTGCAGCCTGGAGCCGTTCATTCCCTACAACAGGATTATGTAGACACGCCCCTTTACAGGCTCTGAAATTTACTCTAATATCTTCCTAATGGCACAATTATTTAAAAAATCACAATAAGAGGAGACATTAGAAGAAATGACATTAGCTATTGTGACTATAACTTACTGTATAAAAAATGTATTGACTTGAATTTCTACATAGAAGATGGGGCTTGCTCCCAGTGCATTACAGTGAGGTGGGTGGAGTTTCAAGTTGTTCTGCAGCCAGCCAGTAGAGGCCAGTAGAGGAACCATCTCTCCCAGGACTTCAGCTACTGGCCCAAACTTTCCCCCCTCTCTTTATACCCTCTGGTGCTCCCCAGGGTCCTAAAGCCCTGCCAGCTGCACCAAATTTATGAATAAACATGAGATGGCTGGTGCTTTGTTTATTACATAGTCATGAATGGACTTGGCATGTGGGTTTCAGATCAGTGTGTTAGGCCTACATAAATAACATCTGGCCCGAGAGCCACAACCATCAAAGCTGCCCTATTTATAATAATGTGGCAGTGTGAAAAGCTGACCAATGTGGGAAAGCACGGAGCGCAAAATATAGAAAATCTGATTAAATTGAGTACACGTTGCTCATTTGAACATTCTGTCAACAACATATTGTTAATTCTGCCTTGTTCCTTGTATTGTTTGAAAGACCTTTTGACCTTGTGCCACTTACAGGAAATGTATGTATTTTACAGTCATGTGATTGTGATGTCATATTGTATTTGATTCCTTGATTTGACAATCGTTTTTTTTTAATTACAAATTCATATAACTGGCCTAATAATGCTTATGTGTAGGATATGTGATCGCAATTTAGGCCTGGCAGACAGATGTGTCTGCAACCCTCCTCTTCATCTACATAACTTTTACATCTCAAAATTATACAAACACATGTTCACATGCTTTAGCTTTACACTATAGGCCTAATTGCTTTTTAACCAGCTACCACTGATTGAAAGTAAGCTTAATGTAAGGCAGCTGGCCTTACAATACAGATCTTTGTCCATATTGGAACATAATGTACAGTTTAGGAACAACTATTTTTGTCACTGTAGTAAGTATCGTTCAATATTTTAAATGCAAACTTGAAAACTTGCAACTCTTGTAGGATGTTCTATCTAAAGACATTTCAAGTTCAAGTTTCAAGTTGTTAAAAAGATGTGGATAGGTTACAAAAATCTATGGGCCTATTTGATATTTCCAGTAAACAACGTGGCCTATACTCCATGTTTTAAAATTGCTCCCTATAGCCTACTAAATTGCCATCCTAAATGTCTTAATGCACATTGGTTTAAAGGGAGAGATGACTTGTCTTTAGCTATTGAAGTTCATTAAGGAGGCTAATGCACAGTTTCCCATACTTGTGAATGATGTAATGGTTTAAGTCCGCCACTGAACAGGCTACATTTCTGACTCGCACCCCTGCGCCATGTGCTCCGCCGCCGGTTGCCAAATGATGAGAGGATAATCCTGTATCGGAGGAGAAACAGAAGAAAGAGTGAGTATTCAATTTATGTAAATGGGTTAGACAGACCATGTCCATGTGGAAATGTAAAATGCATGCAAATGTCCTGCACCTAGGCTGCACAAGGTGTAAGTGATATGGAGCGGTGCTTTGGGAATGAAGCGCTGATATATCGGTTGAGCATCCTTTCCCCCGTTGTTGTTGATATCGGCGAAATGCACGCGTAAAGTTGGCTGTTTGGACACGCTCCAGCTGTGTTTCTGGACCGGACCACTGGTGTGTGTGAGAGATGTGATGTGGTTTGGTCCTCCAACCGGTCCAGCTCGGTGAAACGTCTCATAAGTATCTCAATCTGTCAAGCGAACACCACGCGTCCATGCAAGGCTGAAAAAAAGGAGGGGGAACAGCTGAACCAGACAATGCGCTTTTGCGTTGCTTTTATTCCTCTCATACAATTTCCACTCACTATTCAAGAAATGAAGATGTGCCGAAGATATGAGAGAAGAACGCCTGATGAATTGGCTTTTTTCCTGAATTTTTATAGGCGCCGTTGAACACATTGTGATCTGCTTTTATTGAGAACAACAATAGCAATGAAATTTCCACTAGAAAACCCACGGAAACAAGTTAATTGGGACCCAGAACAAGGTTGGTAAATATCCTACTGCTTTCCTATTCTCTGATCACTTATCTGCTTAAGTGGTCTTTAAGAGACCAGTTTGTGCCTCAGATAAAATAAACTGTAGGTTCATTTTTTATCAAGCTGCTCAAACAGTTTTTATGCAATTTCTTATTTAAATAACTTGATTTTGTTTATTTTCATTTATATGCTGTTGTAATGCAAAGACGACCCTTAATACAAGACAAAGCGGTTGGGAGTGTATTTCTTTCTTCTCCATCCTCCCTGTGCTCAGCTGAGCCGGGCAGCGCTGCTGGGAGCGCGCGGAGTCAGGCAGCTGCGTCAAGCCACACAAAATAGACAGAGGAAGACCAGAAGTGCCGTCAAAATAAAAGCGTACAATTTGTCGCTTTTGAAAAATAAAAATATGCTAGTGTAAGGGTAGTGTAGGCTAGTGCAGGGTGTCAAATTACTAAATCCAAAGTTATAGGCTAATAGGCTAATTTGCCAATAAAACGTCCAAATACCCGAATAGAGCTACTAGAGCAATGGCCGATGATGACTGACAAAATAGGCTTGCTGGCTATCTGGCTAAATTGTTGAACGTAGGTCACCAATTGCACTCAGTTTGGAGGGAACATTGGTTCTGAATGTCCCTTGATGTGAATTTGTTTTAGCCTAGTTTCCAAATAAATTAATGGGAAATGTTTGCCTGAACTGTTTTCTACATTATAGGCCTAATGATGTGAATTGGCTTTTTCTAAAAAAAAAAACCAGTATTTATTTATTTTATTTTTCTAGAGAAAATATGTTTCGTTCTTACATTCTTTATTTTCCCTTGCTCACTTTATTATTCAAAATGTTGCAACTCATGTTCGTCAATAAGGGTTTTATTTTGATTGATTTTTTTTTTACCGGAAGTCGTATTTGTTGTATTCAGGCTGGCTTGACGCTGATTCGTTAGGCGCAGCTGGGGAGGTGAACGCCTCCCACCTCTGTGGACCATGGGGAATAACCGGGCAAAGAGCCATACTGAGCCTACGGATTTTTTTTTTTTTTTTGTTTGCTATTACTAGACTTAGTTTGAATTTTGTGTCTTCTGTTCATCTTCCAAAGGTATACACGCCCTTCGGGTTAATGATGCTCTCCCCATTGTGTTTCCACATATACAGCTGGTATTATTGACAAACTGAATATTTTAGTGTCCCAGCATAACTGTGCCACAGTAAATTGTGTGGAGATTCAACACTCAGCATCTCCATCCCCCTCCAGTTTTTGAGCTATGATGGTTTGTTCAACACCAGTGCTGTACAGTTTTTGGCTCCTATGAACAGATTTTTTTCTGTTTGCATATGTCTGAACTATCACAATTTGAACACTTTCAAGACTACATGCATATATTACCTATCTTATCTAAGTGATGGGATTTGTCGTTTTTTAGTTAGGGACATTTGTTCGACATTAGTGCTCCAATTCAACTTTTACACTTCATTTAACTACAGTTCAACTCCTTCAACCTTCTTTCAACTGTAATGATTCACACAAATTTGAACAGTTTTTTCACATATTGTCTGTTGTTATACAGATTGTATGTACATACATATACATTGTTATTGTTGTTATACATATTGTATGTTTTATAGACTACTTTCACTGTTTCACTCTTTCTACTGATACTACTACAACTATAACTTCAGCTACTACTGAAATACTCAAAATTTACAGACATTTAAACTCTTTGTAATGAAATTCAACTGTCTTCAGCCTTCTCTTGCTGAAGCAAGCACACAAATTTTCTTCAGAAAATTTAACCTTTTCTAGTTCTTATCATCATCATCATCATCATCATCATCATCATCATCCAGATAATGTTTAGTTTTCCTCTGAATCTGTCTCATATGGACTCTTAAGTCTCCAGTCAACAAAGCTTCAGTATTCCTCTGGTGCGGCCGGACATGCTCCAGGAAGCCAGAGTAAGCATTGAGAGAGAGTATCCACAGGACTTATCTAATTTGTGAAAATCAATATGAAGCGGCTTCAGCGGTCTGGATACCATTTCAGATTAATGCCACGCATCTCGAGAAATCTGAAACGGAAACCCAATAATGTTAATCTCACTGTTGGCATGCCTATGCTGTGGAATGAGAGCTTTGTGTATCACGTAGCTGCACTGAAAACAATAGATGTGAGTGATGCTTGCAGCTCTCTGACCTACTCTGCTGCTGCTGTGTAGGAATGTAATCTCCAGCACTCATTGCACTGACTGGCTGATTTATTCAATTTCACTCAATTACAAGATGAGATGAAAAGCAATTAATGTCTTTGTCAGGCTAGTTATGGACTTGGCCCGATTTGCATTTGGAAAGGGAAAGAGCTGTACCAGTAGATGTTCTACTGCGTCCATCAAAACGCCTGCACCAAATACAGCACCAGATATTGATATACAGTCAAAGTCCCTCTACTTCACCTCCCACCCCCTCCTACCCACATTTTTTTTTTTTCTAATTCATCTCATGCTCTAAAAATAGCTCGCTGCTGCCCATAAAGGAATATAAATTCAAAGTGCCAGTGTTGAATCTTCCTATGCCTGTGACATCAGTTTGCTGATCGTAATTGATTCAGTCATGATACGAGTCAAGGGATGAACTAACAAGATTCATGGCTCCAGGAAGAGAGTGAGAGGCTTCCTGGATGTCCTTGACTCATCATTGTGTGTGTGTGTGTGTGTTTGTATGTGTGTGTGTGTGTGTGTGTGTGTGTGTGTGTGTGTGCGCACGCTGCTTAGCATATCACAGATCTGAAACCCTCCCACTAAACAAAAGAGTGCCTCCCTTAAACAAATCAATTTTTTTTTTATTCCTACCGTTGGGAGTTGCATCATTGTAGACCACAAGCTCCGCCCACGGCTCTGAGCCACTCAGTGCTCTCCCATTGGTGAGAGGTGGGGGCCTCGGGGGTGAAGGCGGGGGCTCCGAATGGCTTATACAATGCTTGATATATATGAAAGGATCTAAATTTGGCTGCCTCCTTGGCGCTGCCCGCCACCTTGCATGACCTACTCCAGCAAGCATACATTTATTATACAGACCATTCAGAAGCCAATGACCCAAACTGGCACTTATCCCACTCTCCTGTAGCCTATTAGAGAAATTGAATCCTGCTTTCCTGGGTCTTAGCAATATTGTAAGGGTTTGGTTGCAAGTGCTGAGTATTTTAAGCGCTTGTAAGTCCATCTTTCATTTGGTGTCAAAACACAGAATTATTAGTTTTGCTCTGAGCAAAGAAAAGAAATACATATACACATATACGGCGCAAATGCACATATACACACACCACACACACGCATAGGAGGGGTATCATTCTGAAATGCAATACAGATAGATAGATAGATAGATAGATAGATAGATAGATAGATAAAATATGGCATATATTTCCATGTAATCTCTAGGTAATCATTCAAATCATGCCCCTAATACAAAACGGGTTTATTCATTATATTAATTTCACTTAAGAGCCAACAGTTGTCTATATGGTCTCATGTAGTAGTGATTCAGGCAGGAAAGGAGAAAATCTACTTTCTTCATGCTGTGGACTGGGATATTGTTCACTTATGCATTCATCCCACTTTGCTGAAGAAACACTCGGCGAGGTTTCAAGGCGACAGAGAACCTCGCTGCAGGCCGGCTGGTGCAGCTGATGGGTGTTTTTGCTGAGAGCTGTTAGTGCCGGGCTTTGCCGAGAGATCCTCCTATTAGCCCAGAGTATAGGAAAATCAATTCTTAATGCTCCATGCAATGTAGGCATTTTTGATAGATGTAATGTACTTGTGTTTCTGTCCGCATAAATTAGTGTCCCTTTGGTGTTGATTGTTTTATATGGAAATTTTTTTTTTTTGGTTTTTAATCCGCAGAGAAAGTGGCTTAAAGGTGGGAGACAATATTGTAATTCAATTTATGAATTCAATTTATTTAAACTGTTAATGTCAACAATTGCACCAAAGTGGTTATTACAGATCAGGACAAAGGACAGACATGATGATCTGTAAACACACATTAACCCAGGAATTGGCCAAGATGCCCTGTAATATTTCAAAACATTATAAGGCTTATAAAGCCTCAAAGACTGTCTATAAAATAACAGTTCAGTTATAGTTGAGTTGTTCTCATTCTTCAATATTTCTTTCTTCACGTCTTTCATAGCCTGACTGTAAAAGATTCAGCCAATATGTGAGAAATGTTAGCCTCCAGTCATCAGAATCACTTTCACAAGACACAGTTCTGCTGTCATGATGTCCTTCAGCACAAAGATAAAACAAATTATTAACCCACACCTTCTCCTCTCTCCCTCTCTCCCTCTCTTTTCCCAGTGGCGGTCCAGACCAACTTGGTCCCCCCCAAAAAGGTTCAGCCTGGCATGACCAAGTCCACTCTGGTCCAGGCCAGCTTGGCGACCATGCAGAACCCCATGGGCTGCGACCCCAAGGCCAACGGTCACTGCCCGCTGCCCCGCCTCTCCATCTCGTCCCGCTCGGCCAGTGTGGTGGCCAGCATGGACGCCAGCTACGACGGCTCGGCAGCGGCGCTCCACTCCGTGATGAAGTGGAAGACGGTGGTGGCGGTCTTCGTGGTGGTGGTGCTCTACCTGGTTTGCGGAGGGCTGGCGTTCCAGGCGCTGGAGCAGCCGTTCGAGAGCGACCAGAAGACCAGCATCACCATGGAGAAGGCCTCCTTCCTGCGCAAACACCCCTGTGTCACCCCCGACGAGCTCGAGGCGCTCATCAAGGTGAGTCCTTTGGAAGTGACGATGAGAGTTTTTGATTAAGTGAGACATGCATGTGCCTTTTAATAGACTTCAGTAGAATCTTTTTTTGTTTTCTGCCTCCAGCTGCTCTGACAGCCAGGAGATACACACTGCATTTGTTTACATCAGTTGAATCTATTCATCACTGATAGATCAGTTTGTATCAGGGGAAGAGGACAAGAAACAGGAAATATAGAGAATATGATAAATAATATTGAGAGTCGGTTCCATTAGAGGGTGAGGGGGAGAAATTCATGAGAGTGACCTTTATAGCATTCATCAGGCTGGTTTTGATAGATGCAGATGGCTGTTATGGGTACTTAATTCTGGTTTCATTAGCTAGTCGCGTGATCTTGGAGATCATCTGTACTCTGTCCTTTTACGTCCACATTGTCCTTCAACAAATGAAGACTTTAAAGGTCCCATATTCTACACTTTCCAGGGTTTTATTTTATGTCTTGAGGTCCATTCAAAGCTGTTTGTGTGGTGTCATGTACCAAAAACACTCTCAATCCATTTTTACACGTTCATCTTCCAGCATCTCTCTGAGCCTTACCAAGAACAGGCTGTTTCTGTCGCTGTGTCTTTAAGGCTCATTAATATTAACGACCCCTCTGTTCTGATTGGTTAACCGTTTCAAGAGTGAAACGAGAGCCGGCAGCTACAGACAATGACAGGAAGGAAAAAACTGCTCAACCGCTTTGAAAAAAACACTTTGTTAGCCTATTATTTCTTAGAAAAATGATAATGAGCGAACCTTTGTGACGCCACAAAGTTACCTTTAATTCCAAAACGAGATGTCCACCATTGGAAAAAAAGTGATTCCTAATCTTACTAAATGATTGCTGTCATGCAAATAAAACTCATAATGTCATATCATATGTCATTAGCTTTCTAATGGCATTTCCTTAAAAAAGTGATATTTTTATCGATATAAACTGGTGTGGAACACTGAGTAAAAAATTTCATATGACTTTATAGGATTTTATTGCATTTTGGAATAAAACCCTTCAAATGATGGCATATGCTCATGAAATCTCTGGCATGAAATGGATGGCATACAATTGAATGCAAACATGAATGACAAATTGGAACATTATTCCAGTCTTCTTGTATGCAGGTGACCATTTGTTCTTTTCCAAAAAAATAACAGTTGTACATCAGTGCCACATTATGTGCTTCTCTGTGGTAGCTGATTTCACATCCTGATTAAAGCGTGTTGACATCCATATACCACTAATAATCTTAATTCAGCTGAGTACTGTTCCCGCAGTGTTGATGAGTCACTGAAGGGAAATCATAAGAGTTTCAGCTCCATCAGAAAACACACGCCCGCCTGTTTGTCCCCGGGCCGGCTGGCTGTGTTCTGTATGGTTGTTGATGGGTAAATGTCATGGGTAGACTTACAGGCAAGTCCATCCTTCAGCAGAAAGCACAATAATACCTCGAGGGTCTCCATAGAGATACCCATAATGCTCAGTGACACTTCAGATCTGTTGCCAAATATACTGTACACTACATGTTAGTTTGTGCAGTAATTGACCAGAAGTGTTTGTTATGTAACAGTGCATATGCAACCGGGGAGAAAAGGGCAATTAACTGTCTTCTTCTTTAGATGTTTGTCCTTATAGGAAATAAGTTCAATTGTTGTGATCTTTGTCAGTATTAACACTGGCCTGGAGCGAAAAATATTGTGTATTATAATTGAAGCTCTGTATTGATTTTGTTGCAACTAAAGGCCCAATCCATAATCCATGTGTAAACAAATAGTAGCTCCAACACAGATAATGAAAATATAGGAAAGGCGATATATTTTCATTCCCAAATTCATTGATTGAGCTATTGCTGTAAGGGCAGACAGTATGTAGAAGCTAAATTGTTTTTTAAATGTATCTCAAAGTTGGAAATGCTTCTTTACATTTCTATTGTTTATAAACATTGAAGTAAAATAAACCTACATTTTGAATTACAATGGGAAGGGGGATTGGTTTGACCAAAAAAAAAAAAAAAATTAAGTTTCTGTCTGAATGCCCTCCTCTCAATAATGAATGCGTTTGCACCCATAATTGGAATACAGTACGAAATAAATTACAGAGTGAGGCTTTAACAACACCCACACATTTTAAATAATGAAACAAGCTCATGGTCACAGCTGCACTATTGTCTTTTTTGTAAGTTACTAAGGAAGTCAAGTCTTTTTTACAGCCAAATATCAATTTTCTGATCTGAAAACTGTTTGCATTGCATCTTCTATCTTAACAAAGAATTTCGTAGCTCTTCAACCCTCTTGAAAGATGCCGGTTTGCAGAACTCAGTGACCCACTGATACTTACCAATACTCTCCATGAAACGACAGCTACTGCGCAACCAAAAAGGGAGAGACGACAGCTATAAAAATGAATCATTCTATGGCGGAGGGGAGAGAGATGATTCCAGTGTCTGAGATGAACCTGCTGTTGTTAAAAACATTATTGACACCCTGTAAACAGTGACATATACAGAGGTTGATTTAAGGTGGCTTGATGCATTCTGTCTCTGCAAGGTTACACATGTTTATTGTCCCGGACTCGTGTGTGAATTGGACCAGGCAACAAGCAGAACAAGTCAGTCCCATCAAAGCTTGAACACTCATTTCACAATGTCGTCTGACCTTATAACACAGAGCACAGCGGTGCTTCACACTGCCCTCTGATATCACACCCAGGATTACGGGTCAAGAATTAAGGCCACAACATCAAACTTACACGTACACCTGGAGGTGGGATTGGAAAAATGATTTGAAATCTGTTGGTGTGCAGTTGGCTGAGTTAAAAGTTTTGATTTGTGAAGGTGTATGATGATGGAAAAAAAAAAAAAAGCTGGTCTAAGATCAGTTGAGCTCTCTTTTCCAGTAGGGCCGTGCGATAATTGTTTACCCAGCCAGTGATTCCACACAGCTGCACACAAGAAGAGCAAAAAGAAAACAGAGGGGCATCCTTATTTTCCTTGGAGAGCAAGGGTTTATAACATAAGGAATAACTTGTCACCAACAGGAGAACCCAATGGGCAGTGTATAGGAAGCACACGGACATAGTTCCTGGAGGAGAGCATCAGAGGTTAATCAACAGTTTGTATTTGAAGCAAAACCCTAGCATGTGATATAGCTGCCAAGACAGCAAAAAGAGCCTTTTGGAGTAATGTGCTTTCTATGTTGCACATGTTGTATGGGAATAGCAGAGGCAAGCGAGTCACTTCAGTGCCTCAGTGGATCCTCCTGTATCTCTTAAAGCTTGAAATAACCCCAAAGAGAAAACCAACCACATGGCATTTGGTGTGCTCCAGTTTCCACTTGAATGGCTCTATTTGATGTTAGCGTCTTCAACACTGCTCCAGTGAATATCAGACTGCCTATCTGTCTCTCTCTTTCACTCTCTCCATCTCCGCACCTACCTCCGTTCTTTTTTTCTTTTCTTTTTTTGTTTCACCGAAGCGTCCTCGGCTATTTTCTCCCTCCCTTGCGGTGGCCAACCTTTAAGCCACAAAAGGACTATCATGAGTTTGTAAAAATCAATGTCAGTATTTCCTGAAGGAAAGTGTGGAAATAAAAACCTTTAGCATGGTGTGCCTGGGGTCCGTGGGGAATCAATTATTCATTGCACAGGCCAGCAGTCGCAGACCTCACCCCATTAGAAGCAGCAGCACCAGCAGCAGACACTGAATCACAGACAAAACTGTCTCCTGGATAAATGTTCAGATTCAGATACTGTTAGTGCAGGTAAACATGACAGTGTTTCTCATCTCCTACCAGGAACTAACTGAAGAAATAACTGTACAAACTGCTTTTTTTTTTACTACAGAGAGGCAACAGAATTATTAGTCTGTATGAAATTAGTCAGAGCGCTTTAATTACACTACTACACAACACAAATTGCACTTAATTAGACAAAGTATAATTTGCAAATCAGAGGAAACAGTATTGATTTTTCAATTTTCTGAGTGCTGATGGTATTTCAGTACTAAGCATGAGCTTTTATCACAAATTGAGCTGTGTTTGAAGCTCACACTGACAAAAAGCAGTATTTTTTTCCTGCCGTCTTAATAACTGGCCCACAGGACATGCTGCTTCACAAGCACTCCATCAAAGAGTCTATCTGGTCTTCTAACAGGTTCCATAGCCGGGCTGTTAGTGCTGCGTCAAGCCTGTCACTCAGTCGAAGATCTCTGAAACACAGCGGCGGGTGGCAGCACAGCAGTGGTGACTCACTGTTGTCAAACGGTTTGGCAGAGGAGTTGACAGAAAAATGGCAATTCTGGCAAGCATGTGTGTGTGTGTGTGTGTGTGTGTGTGTGAGAGAGAAAGAACATTTATAAGGGCCTGTTTCACCGCATGTGCCGACTTTGAGATAACAGGTCAGAGGATATGTGTGTGTCTGAGTGTGTGTGTGTGTGTGTCAGTCCTGTTGACCCCCTCGTGTCTGCCTCAGTACCCGTGCTGTCCACCCACCCACTGTGCGCCCACATACGCGGCGGGCCTAATTGGCTCTCGTGGTGCCGTTGGGATGACTCACACTGTGGCACAATGTGAAGTCATGCTGTTATTGACACCAATCAAGGCTTGTTTTTTGATGACTCACTTATTGCGAAAATAAACTTTTATAAATACTCAATTTTCTGTAATAAACCTATATGCCAGAACACGCACCCGTCATCGTTATCATCATCATCATCATCATCATCATCATCATCATCATCAGAGTATGATTGTGCTCTTTTGGGGTCTTTCTGTAGGGATTAAAATGGTTGAAGATGCCAATCCTGCAACCACAGACTTACTTGCAGTGTTAGAGCAACTGGTGCTGGCTGACAGGTGGCTGGCCCGTTCTGGCAGAAAGCCTCTCCTTTAGTTGTTGCCACTTGTCTTTTGCAGTCTGGTGAAAGTTTTCTTCATGGAGTGCAGCTCCTCCATGAATTGTGTTCCTCTGTGTGGCTCTGTCCCATGTGATGTCCTCCCAGTTTGTAGTGCAGATACTTTTTGAGCCTGATTCTTGATTGTCCTTATGTGGCATGTGAATACACACACACACACACACACACACACACACACACACATCATGCTGAGATTTTCATATCTCATTTTAGTTTGGCAACGGTTCAACTGATTTGCAAATATATTCAATTAACCTGCCATCGATTAATCTCTCAATTATCCACTGGATCCATTCATTCAACTAAAAGATCCAGAACTCATTACATGAAAGGTCAGAGCAGAATGGACTTATGGTCCATATCTGGACCACAGGGGACAAAGACCTGTCTAGATCACACTTCATCATCTGTCGTTATAAAGCTTGATTATTGCTATCAGTTTAAACCTGAGGAGAAGAATAATTGCAAAGTTTAAACGCCCATTTCAGGCAGGAGAGTTTCTCCATTTGTTTATGAATGCAATCGTGGTGTAAAGTAAAACTTTCACCTTTGAACATGCCAGTACACTATCAATGAATTGTTCGTACAAATTCAAATGTCAAAATGTTTTGACATTTTTTTTTACAGTATTTGAGAACCTGGATCTGCTTGTGAGAAGCTGGGAGGTCAGTGGTACCACCTGTAATGCTACAAGCTGGATAGGTAAAGCTGTAGCTGTAGATCTAGGAGTGGTGTTAGTTGTGCTGTTGAGAGGAAAGCACTGACACTGTATCACGGGTCACATGAGGATGGGTGAAGGAGGGAGAGAGAGCCAGGCACCATGCTGGCTGAGTAAAGTCTCCTGCTGTGGGGTAGAAAGACACGCTGAGAGGATAAGGATCTGCAGTAAGTTAGCCTCGTCTCTAATGATCCTGCAGCGCAATGTAAGAAAACACAGATGAACTAAGAGCCAGTCAAGAGCACTTAGCAGTCTTAGTAGTGATTATGTGTCAGTAATGTCTGTTTGCTGATTCTTTTGTGTGATCAAAATGTAAAACTGAATCTGAAACAAAAACCACTGGTGCCATCCTAATTAACATGCAACAGCACAAATCAAACTCATCATCCTCGTGCCTCAGAAGTGCAAATTTAGAGTTTTGCACATCTCTAATGCAGCATGATGCCGGCTGTGAAAAAACGGGAGACAAAAATAGACTTCCTCATAAAGTATTCAGATACAGTGTAAGGCTATTTATGGTTCTCTCTTGACTCCACAATTGGGTTATTTTGGAATTTATTTTATAATTACTGCTTTGATATTTCCCCTGTAATGTAGCTGTGTCTGCTAAAATCAGTGAAACAACATCACTATAATTGACTCATTTTAGATACAAAAATCAGCCTCATTAAGGAGGCTACACTGACTGAGCTTAGGTAATGTGAATCTCCATCACATGCAAGATTATGAGAGGGCTAGAGGGCATGTGCAGTGATGTGTAGCACTGGTCCTCCACTCTGTCTCCTTTTAAATATATGTCATGAGAATTGATACATTATTCATTAGGGACAAACATCACACAAGCTAACAGTATGGACAGGTTGGGGACTGCTCTGACTGAACAAACGTATATCCCACCAAAAATGATAGTAAATGTATTGCAGCAGTTTATTTCAAAAGGCCGCCCTCACAATGTCTTTGTGTCAGCAGATTTATTTGAGACCAGGGAAAAAACTGTAATATAAATTTCCACGGGGATATGGAATTGCACGGTTTTCTCATGAAATGCTTATTGTTTGAGTGAGCCCATAAAGACTGAATTTAGAGAGAATGCAAGATATCGGATTCAGATTTTTATGGCTACATAATAGTGTACAGAAGGAGATCAATGAGAATAATGATGATGCAGTAAATGCAGAGGACTGTGGCTGGCTGATGTTTGCCCTCCTCCAGACAAGCTGGGGATAAAGAAAAGCAGAGAGGCTAAATAAAGGTTGACACTGAAGAGATGAGGAGATAAAGGTTTTCTGGCAGCAGGTGACTGTCTCTGTGGATTTGTTCTGGAGTAAATTGAAAAAAAACAAGCAAACAAAAACATGAAAATCGGGTCAGAATGCTGAGTGGAGAAAATGCCATTAAACAGACCTTTCATTAGTCATTCATGCACATGTCCACAGGAATGTTAAAGAGGTTCACATAGGCTTTGCGGTATGATGATTGATTTTTTTTTTTATATGTGACCTTTGCGCATATTACCAGAATATTTACGGTCAAAAAGTAGTCAACGTCATACAACATTTTATGTATTTTTTTGTCAACTAGAACTATTACATAGGTGATGAAATACAAAAAACTAAAAGATTGTGCTTTCTTTTTTATATGTGTAAATCTATCCACTTAGCTCCATGACTCATTTCCTGTGATATTATGGGCTTATCACAAGAAGGGGTGGGGGGGTATTCAGTACTCCATATATCCTACATTCCCACTGTTCCTCTTCTCCCATTTTGCATGACTTTCCCTAATGCGCTCTTCTTCTGTCCCATTCTCTCCTCTCTGTTATCAGCCGATGACCTTGCAGGTTGATCTGGAGATAGTCACAGTCAATCCATCATCAGTCACCTCACGTGTGTTATGTAACCAGTAGCTTGGGTCACACACACACACACACACACACAGACACACACATAAACATGGACAGGAGGTGGTTTAACGTGCTGGCTGTCTTCACGCCATGATGACTTTATAGTGTGAATTAAAAGCAGACACGTGTTTTTGTTGTCTTGCCATCAGCTGAGCTGACATGCAACCCTAACACTGTATTCTTCTGTTTATGAGACCTCAACAGGCAAAACACAACAGTCAGGTGCTTCGACTGTATGTGTGCTTCTAGTACTGAAAATCATTTCACAATTACACTTATTTTGACTCTGCTCCCATAGTACCTCTACTACTGTATATCTACCTTTTAACCTAACCTAGTGTTTAGAGACCTGGATGTCTCAGGTTCAAGCGCCTGGAAGCATCTGCCCTGCTGAAATGTCCTTGAGCGAGTCTGTCAATCCCCACCGGATCCAGCAGTGTTGTTCTGCAGTCGACTCCGCACTTCACCTCTCTGGAGGGAAGACAAAAAGAAAATTTGCCTACAGGGATCAACAATTTATTATATTATTATTTACAAATGTTCTTTTTTTCAGCATGCCATAGATGCTGTGAGTGCCGGAGTCAGTCCAATTGGAGACACGTCCTACAATTCCAGTTACTGGGACCTGGGCAGTGCCTTCTTCTTTGCTGGGACTGTCATCACAACTATAGGTAGAGTTAAAAGAAAACTCCGCTCTCATGTACTCTTAGACTGTCATATACCATCAATCTTGTGATAAAGTGTTTGTTTTTTTTCTTTCTTTTTTTTACCCACTTTGCTTCAACCTGCTCTGTTTACCTCTACTTCAGTTAGTGATTTCCTTCATTTCCCAGAATGCCTTTCGACAACCCCCAGAGAATGGGTGTGAACTTGTTGCATTCAGCTGTGGGTTTTTTCTCTGTAGATGGAGAGAGCAACACTAGAGCTCCCTTGCTCTTACAATGCAATCAATAACACTATTACTCTGCACTATCGCTAATTTTCTGCTATCAAACTCCATTGTAGCTGAACTGGAAATATCTCAACATGACATCATGTTGTCTGTTTGGCCAGTTATCTACAGGGATGAGAAAAATACACCACCAGATAACAAAATGGGCCCAGAAATGCGAGGTACATCGCCAATAACTATTTTGAAACAGTGTTAAACGTGTTAGGGTGGATTTTTCCTTTCAGTTTGGCTTTCTCTCACTGCAAATACCATAAATTCAGACTCGTATAACCAGCCGCACCCTCCTCCCTCTTATTGACACCCTCAGGTGTATTTGACGAATCCCTTTGCCCTCATGAGGCGGTGTTAAAATGATGCAAAGCTCTAGCACATGGGATTTAACTATCTGTGAAGAGCAACATTGTAGCTGCTTAACCAACCAATACAACAATATATTGCTGACACACGTTATTCTACTCTGTCAAGGTGTAGCTTCAGTAATACACAAGACCTCTACATGTTTTTCTCTCTTCCCGTTTGCCCTCAAAAGCCCCTTTGCCTTTTGCAAATATTGTAAATAAAAGTTTATTTTTAATTGACTTGCCTTGTTAAATAAAGGTTAAAAAGCTTTGATCAAAAGAAGCTGTTTATATTATTATTCAGTAAAAATTATTTTTTTGCTTACTTTGGTTTCATTTATTAGGCATAATTTCAACATCAAAAGCTGATGCATTACATTTATATACCCTCCCCATTAGCCATTGTCCAGATTTAATTGACTGGGAAAAAGCAATATTCCTGACCTGCTGTTATGTTGGAGCCCAGAGATTCATTCATCTAAGCACTCGCTAATATGCTGCGGCCCATCCGGCTTCCTTTCAGTACGCTGCAAGGCAGAAACTACTTTCAGACCAATTTCAGTGGCGGCACTCTCCTCTCATCATTAATTTCACTGTCCCGACAGACAATTATTTTATAATATCGAGAGTTAGAATACAGCAACTAAGTCATCTAGTTTAAAGCTGAAATATAAAGACCCTTCATTAAGAGGGCACTCTACAAATATTCTGTTCTCTAGACATGCTCATATTAGTTTTAATGAAACTGTTTCTGTCTTTAAAATCATATGTGGAATATAATGTAGCAATACAATTCTTCTTGATTTGAGAACATCATAAGGATAATGAGAGAATGGATGAAAGGAAGTCGTCAGAGGAATGTTATTCCTTCCTTAATATACAGTTATTTTGCTTTCCATAGTGGGTTGAAATATAGGAGCTGGCTACGGTTATGCTTTGTCCCCTATCTCCCTTGGCTTCTTCATTGTATCTGTGTCACTGCAGGGCCGTAATTAATGTAATTTTCTCTAAAGGCAACCTAATTATTGTCTCTCTAAGAGCTTATTTACCTCAGACTCCTGCTCCAAGAACTCAGAGGCATTACATAAGAGCTTTGATTGCTCGGGTTGCATAAGAAAGTCTTGATTATCTTCTTCTGCTTCTCGTCTTACTCTTATTACTTCACCTCCTCTACCTCAACCTCCTCCTCCACCACCTCTTCTTGGTCCTCCTTCATGTCCTCCTTTTCATGTTTTTTCTCCACTCATTTTCTTCTTCTTCCCTCTCCTCCTACTCCTCCTCCTCCTCGTCCTCCTCCTCGTCCTTTCCTTGTCTGACAGGTTATGGAAACATAGCTCCAAGCACAGAGGGCGGGAAGATCTTTTGTATCCTGTATGCCATATTTGGCATCCCTCTGTTTGGGTTCTTGTTGGCGGGGATTGGGGACCAGCTGGGGACCATCTTTGTGAAAAGCATCTTGAGAGTTGAGAAGATATTCAGGGTAAGTATCATACCGTATTGTTATTGTTTGAATGCACAAAATAAAATTGTGTAAACAGCTCCAATATGCTCCCCACTGTGACAAGCCAAGTATTATCTCAAAGCTATTACAATCCCATTCACTGTAAATAGCAAGCTACCTGTGATTCAGCCTTTTTCTTCGCACAGTCTGAGCAGAGAGGGTTGTAGAGATTAGGCGGGACGGCTTTGTTGTCAAGGCCAGGTGTGTTTGATGGAGTCTGGAAGAAGCAGAGGGATCACAGACAGAGAGTCAAGAGACTGAAGAGCTTGGCTGGGCAGCAGATGAGCTCTGGCTGGGGGGCCTCTTTACACTACAAATGATCCAGGAGCTTGAGTTTCTGTGGCAAAAAGAAGGATTTGCCAATTAGGTTACCGCTATTAAGATTTATTAAAATCAGAAAGGAAATGTCATGACCACAAATGTGATCTTACCCTCCACACCCCAACCCTCACCCCCCTCCTAAAAAAAAGGACCACAATGGAAATAAGACTTTGGGCTTTATTGTGTTTTTATCCTTCTGATGATTTCTGTATCTGGGGCATCCCTGGCGAGAGGGGCCACTTGTATTTTAATGATCAATAAAGAATTTGAATCAATCAATCAATCAATCAATCAATCAATCAATCAATCAATCAATCAATCAATCAATCAGTAAATCAATCAATCAATCAATCAATCAATCAATCAATCAATCATCTTGTGGCATAAAAAAGTCCAAATCCAGGCACTCATGTTGGTTTGACAGATAAAAAGTCTTTAATTGGAGAAGGCTCAGACATTAAACAACACAGTCTGTGCCTTCCTCTGGGTGTTAAGTACACATAGCATTCACACAAATAGACCTTTCATGTATTTTTTCTCTTTGTTCACTGCGAGCATTAGCCAAATCATTATTGGCTGTCTTAGTGTTTCATTAAGCCATAACAATGTCTCTGAGCTTTGTTAATCACAGCATCTTCCACAAGTATTGTTTCTATGATGTTTTTTGTTATTTGCTTGCCTGGTCCAATTCTCATTACTTGTCCTGTTTTGTTTTCTCAGCAAAAACACAAACAGATCAGCCAGACTAAGATCAGAGTGACGTCCACCATCCTGTTCATCCTGGCTGGCTGCATTGTGTTTGTCACCATCCCTGCTGTCTTCTTCAAACACATTGAGGGCTGGACCGCACTGGAGGCCATCTACTTTGTTGTCATCACTCTCACCACAGTGGGAATAGGAGACTATGTGGCAGGTATAAGGATGGCTGTTCACTGTGTATGTTGCTGTTTTGTAGAAGGTTTAATTTGATGGCTAAAGCCACATGCATCTTTGGTCAAATTTAATTTGCCTGTACTCATTTCTGCATTTACACTGTATTAATGCAATGTGATACAGTAGTATTGGTCTATCTGTCTACCTGTCTGCATGTCTTTATATCTGTTTGTCTGTCTATCTATTCGGGGCTCAAACTGGCACTTACCCAACTATATGGTTTATTAGATAAATTAAATCCAGATCCCCTGGGAAAGAGGGTGACCAATATATGTTGTGTATACACACAGCATTTCAGAATTGACCTTATTCCTGTGGCGGCCATTTTGAACTTACGTCACACTCAGGATGGGAAACTCAGAGGACTGGCATATAGATAAAACTAGCGTTATTTCAACACATAAGTGAAGACTTAAGATTGACCTAACAGTTATCAAGTTAGTTAGCAATCTCAGGAATTACAACTACAAGGACTGCTTGAATTAACCAACTTAGCTTACTTACTTGCTAGTATTAGCTTAATATATGAACATCTATCTATCTATCTATCTATCTATCTATCTATCTATCTATCTATCTATCTACCTACCTACCTACCTACCTACCTGCCTACCTGCCTACCTACCTAACCTAATTTTTTGACCATATGATTTCTCCCCTCACTTGCAGGTGGGAACCGCAGGATCAAGTACATGCAGTGGTACAAGCCGCTGGTATGGTTCTGGATCTTGGTGGGTTTGGCATACTTTGCGGCGGTCCTGAGCATGATTGGAGACTGGCTCCGAGTGCTTTCCAAAAAGACCAAAGAGGAGGTGGGGTTCATTTGATTACACCGTCCGTTATTACATTAGTGCAGTGGAAAATAAAAGGTCACTCAGCTGCTGCCTCCCTTCTTATGCCTGCTTAGTGCCTTGTCAGGAGCCCCAGTAGCTGTTTTACTGTATGCCCAGACAGATGTAAGACTCCAACTTATTGATCCTCTCACGCAGTGTGGAAAAGGATGTATAGTGTTTCAGCATAGGACTTGTGATTGTCAGCACTGGTAGATGTTGAGATTTTCTACCTAATGCCTATCCTGTAGTTTCAAATATATCTAAAAGAAATATGGCACCCAATTTATCACTTTTCTGCCATTGTAACTAACAGGTGACGGACAATTCCTTTGCTATAATGGTGTAGGATGACATTGTCCATAAGTGCTGATTTGGAGACAGTTTTTCAATTTTCCAACTAACGTTAGTAAATGGGGCAGAGAAGCTGAATCCTAGTCTGTGTTCAAGGACATGTGAACTGCTGGCCTGTCATAACATTGTTGTAACAATAGATGAACACGATGCTAATGTCTTGCTACAGCATATTGCACCACATAGTTCTGATCCTTTCCTTATTGCCTTCTTGTCACAGGTTGGGGAGTTTAAAGCTCATGCAGCCGAGTGGAAGGCGAACGTCCGCGCAGAGTTCCGTGAAACGCGGCGGCGCCTGAGCGTTGAGATCCATGACAAGCTCCAGCGGGCCGCCACCATCCGCAGCATGGAGCGCCGTCAGCTGGGCCTGGAGCAGCGAGCCCACTCCCTGGACATGCTCTCCCCAGAGAAGAGGGCCGTGTTCGCCAGCCTGGACGCCGGTCGCTTCAAAACCTCCTCCCAGGAGAGCATCGACACCAAGCTGAACAACCTGAGGCTGAAGGGGGCCTGCTGTGAGCCGTACGACCATCAGGGCAGCGAGCAAACGCAACAGACGGCGTCGTCATCCGAGGAGAACCTCTTCAACCTGCGCTTCGGATCCCTCACCAAGCTGGCCAAGCGCAACAAGAACCGCGATATGAGGAGGAACATTCCTGATGACGTTCGACGGATGTGTGACGGCATGAGCGGTGGCAACACCATGCTGGGGGAGGAGAGGAGGGAAGAAGAAGAAGGAGAAGGAGATGGGGAGCCAGATGAGGAAAATGGAGAAAGGAAGGAGGGAAACACTAGTCTGACAAATCTGTCGCAATATGCAGTGGAGCGCAGCAAGTTGAATGGGTTCATACCAGTGCAGGCCAAAGAGAGAGAGAATGAGCAGGTATTGGGTGGAAGAGAGCCGCAGACAAGCCCAGCGGTGTAGAGAAAGAGAGAGAAACAGAGTGAGAGATACAGAGACAGAGAGAAAGAGAGAGCGCACGGCCCTTTGAGATGTCAAGAAATGTGCCTTTCTGTTTCCTATGCCTAGATTTGGGACTGCTCTGAGGAAATTCAGTCACTGTGCCATAGCCATGGGAAGAAAATGTGTTGCCAAAAATTAAAGAAAGGGAAGAGATAGAAGAGGCTATGGTTAAATACCTCAATTCTTGGATCATACTGTACAATAGGCTACTTATAAAAAGATCTTTGTTTCTCCAAGGACAACTCTCCTGCCAACACCCTCTTCTTTTGCCTCTAACAGCTCTTATTTAAGACGGAAAAGAAAAAGCAAAGACTGCTTGACAATGTCGAATATCTTCTTTTTTAACAATGTGGGCAGGAGATCCAGAGAGTGATAGAGAGAGATCCCAGTGTCATGCCATCCATCTTCAGAAACAATATCGATCTGCGCCTTGTCATCTCATACTGTGGCGGCTATTTTTAGCTGAGCAGACTGCTACAGACTCCAGCGTTTAATGAATGGAGGTCGGGAAGTTGTGTTTCTGCTGGATCAATAGACAGTGTGAGCATTTACCCAACATGGGTAAATGGGCGACATGTACAATTATTCCTACATGGTATGCGACTTTGAAAATATAGCCTTAGGATATAAATCTCTGTATGCTAAGAGCTCAAAAGAAACAAACTATTCACGTTGTCTGTGCATGGTTATTAAAACACAAAACTGTGGCTCCATTGCAATTTATTGACACGTACTAACTTGAAGGCTTGGAGTTATAGCTGAACTATTGTCTCTTGGTGTTTCAATTAAATGAAAACTACTGCTTTCATTTATACTTTCTACTGCTCACTAAAACTATAGGAGAGGAAAAAAAACATTTATTTCAGTTATGATTTGCCACCATTTTCTTAAATCTGAATCAACACAATATGATTTTTAAGGGCTGGATTCCACCTGAAAGAACCATGGTTAATCATCTTTGGTTTTGAGATTGTGAACATTATTGAGCATTTTATTTTGTAAATGATTGACTCTTTAATTCATGAATGTGATGCTGTTGATTTGTATTCATCAAGCATGTTTCCATCTGTGTTTATTCCTTTTTTATATCGACCCTGCACTTCAACTGAATTTTTCATTCAGCTGTAAAGGAAAATATGAAGTGAATATGTCATGCCATGTTGTTCGTATTTCTTTTCCCTAAACACAGTCCTGAGGTATTGACTAATATCAGGAATTTTCCTCTTAGAGGGTAAAAGATCTCAGTCTCTTCACATTGAATTTTGTTTTTCTATGCTTCGTAAAGCTTTACTCACTGAGGTGTTTGCTAATTTTCTAAAACTTGTGACATTTTTGACATTTTTTTAAAACTACTTTATATCATCCACACTATGAAAACAGGTACTGACATTGCTGTCCAATGCCTACTTGTAATTTTACAAAATTAGAAAATGTATCATTGGCTTGCAGTGCATGCATTTCTAATGGTGAATAACACAGGTATTGGTTGTACTCGTAACCTGTCTTTCTGATATGAATCACATTAACCTATCCATGACCATCATCAGTGACAAGTTGATCTTGCTCAGACTATTTGTTGTTTACAGTTTATTTTGTGAAAAGATCACATCAAATGTAGTGAGTGCCTTTTTCCAGTAATAAATATTAGAAAAGGAATGAAACAGTTGTGATTGTATAACTTGGCTATTGTGGTACTGCACTGTATATCAATAACACCAATAGCATATGTTGCTTGAAATCCCATTGCATCCATTGCTTCAAAATTATTAACAGAATTAAAGCCATAGTTATTGGGTTTTCTCTCATGGGAAATGGTCAAATTTGACTGCCAAACATCATGCAAATAATTTGATTTTCTGGTAAAACAAGCTCAACAGTGTGAAAAATGGTAGAAACACTGTACAACACAATAAGTACTTTAATTACATTATCCATACATCACCACAAAGTGTTGCATGCTTTATTATGCATAAACACTACTGTATAATACTATATTTAATGATCAAATGCTATAAATGAATTTACAGTCACATTCACACCATTGCACTATCAAAGTCTGCACACTGCAATACTCTCACTGCACTGAATATATTCAAATATGAAATAATATCTCAAGCATGCACTGCTCCTCTGTAGACTTCTCCTCTGTAGATTTTTCTGCCTTTTCCTTTTTCCCCCTCTCTCAAAATCTTATCCATACTAATTTTTAAAATATGCATTATCATAGTGTGTTTGCCTTAATGCAGCTTCTGGCAAATAAAACAACAGCATTCATTGTTATGTAACTGACTGCTAGCGTGTTGCAGGGTGCTGCGGTGGCATGGAGACCTAGGGCTTTATCTGTGTGTCTAGCTGGGAGCCACAGTCACGTGTGTCAAAGTGTGTGTGGCACCCAGTAAAAAAAAAAAAATCCGGCTGACGGCGCCACAAAAGAAATTAATCAGGGGGGCAGGTCAGTATGGGGAGAGCTATAAATTGCATGTAACAGAACGAGTGTGTGAGGTGTGGGGAGGTGGGGGGGGGGCTCCCTTCAAGGTGGAAGTGACCTCAACCTGCCGCACCCCCTCCTCACTATCTCGCTTCCCCTCTGTCTTTATCTCTGTGCCTCCTCCACTCATGGCGCATAATGGCTCTGTACCACAGGATTGTACCCTGACAGTTCCCCACACGTTCACACTTGATTTACTACATGTGGGTTTTTCATTAGTCTGTTTACTTGCGTCTTCTGACTCGCAATCAATGTCATCAATATAGCAGGAGCGGGTAGGTGTTCCAGCTCAGGAAAAAGTCTATCTGCTGACAAACATGATGACACTGTGTAGCATGGGAGGGGAAGATTCTGAAATTTATGTCATTAAAATATTTGCTACGAGCTTTCCAGCTAGCCAGCAAGGGCAAACTAGATAGACAAACACAAGAAAAAGACAAACCAAATATAGGTGGATGGGTTGCTTTCGGGCTAATGTTAACGAAACGACTATCATGGATGAGTTAACATAACATTTGATGCAATTTATGATTGGTCAGTTTCTGATGCAGTGCTTATGGAGAGCATATACGATTTGTGCATGTAAATTAATAAATCAATAAATTACTGACTCAATAAATACTCAAAATGTACAAGTACCACAAAAAGCAACTCAATATCAGTAAGAGCAATTGCAATTTGTTACTTAGGAGGCATCAGATCACTTTGTGAAAACAACATGATACAGCCTGTATCTGTATGTGGTCACTTTGCAGACTGCATCTGCCTAAATATTTCCTGCTCACCTGACAGGTCCGCCTCCCTCACTGTTTATCTGTCTACCTGTCTCCCTGATTGATTACGTGCTCCCATACCTCCCCATTTATCTTCCTGCAGCCATCCTACCTGTCTAATTGCCTCCATCTAAACCAAAGCTCTCTTGAAGGTCTGCATGATCTTTATTTCTTACTGTATCTGCTTCCTCCCCTTGCTGTGTGCTTAGTATTGAACCTCACACCTGTCAGCTGTCTCTCTGCCTCTGACCAGCAGGGGGCCGGGGGGGGTGGAGGAGGACTGGAGGAAGACTTTGAAGGGTCCCAGCTGCACCCAAAGGTCCGCTTTCACATGACACACCACAGTGGGAGGTGTGTGGGAGCATGTGGAAGAGTTTGACCTCGATGACTGGGTGAACAGACCTGTGATCCATCATTTTTACAGCTCTTAACAATGACTACTCATCCTCATGATGCTATATAATGAAGTCATATTATTATCATCTGATAGCTTATGCTTAATTTGGGCATTACTTGTATAGTGGCTAAGACCCAAACCTCGCCTTAAATTGCAAAATGTTGGCCTGATCTCCTCTCTACTGCCTTGTCCCAGTCAACTTTCCAACTGCTTTCAAAAAGAAAAGAAACACTGTGAGGAATAAAATTCTCTCTGTCTCCTTCATAAAATGTCAAAATAAAATTTGATTTGACATTTTAACAAGAAAAAGAGTAAAAGAACCAAACTATACCTGAATTCTTCAACAGTTATCATCCTGAATTTAATTTCACTGGACTTTTTTGGACTTGGATAAAACTTCTCCGATGCCATTATGAATCAAAAGGCATCTCTTTGAGCTCCGGTTTTTCCTCTGTTGTACTGACAGTTGAGGAAACCTTAATTGATGTCAAACAGCAGTGGATCAATGCTGGTCATGCTGAGTCTCTGGAGCGGTGTTGCTTCACAGCTCCCCCTCCATTAGAGAGCTGTGTAAATTACACTGAGGGAGGCCGCAGAATTATTAAGAGTCCTTTGGAGTGTGTATGACTGAGCACAGAGTCGTGCGTCTCACCTAAAAAGCACACCGCATGCACACATCCTAATCTGACCAAGTGCACAAATCCTTCACTTAAGTAAAAACAATCTCAGTAAGAGAACACTCCCAGATTCTGCCGAGCGAGATTAATGTAAAAGCGGAATTACTGTGATAGAGGAGCATGCTGGTAAAAGTCCTCTGTTCAAAATTATACTCAAATAAAAGTATTAAATTCATTACCACTACTTACAACCCTTTGGAGTCTGCTATACATTGAATTTTGCCTTTGTTTACCACCTAAAAAGCTGTTTACCCCTAATGCATGGTATTGTTTTTTTGAGCACAAACTCCAAAACTCTTTTTATATAACAGAAAAAATATCAAATAACATATGAGAATAGGCTGTTTGTTATCGCTGGTGATAACTGCCACTTCAGAGGGTCAAAAGTACATGTTCAATAGGTTATAAAGGCCTTCTGATACTAGGGCTTCTCCCATCTTTGTGTAGGTTAAATAAATGTGGCTTTTGGTCCAGTTACACCTGCTCTGATTGTTCCCTCCTTTCTTGTGTAAAATCAAGATGTGCTTAGAAAAAATATAAATTTCTCCAAAGTGGAAATTAAGTAATGCAGCAATGTAGAAACATGCATGCAAACAAGCCGATTCTAAGAATATTCTCCACTCTTGGCAACAGCAAAATGTCCAGAGTCTCTTCCAGCTCTGATAAGTTGTAATGCCGTTGCTGAGGAAACTGTCATAATATTATGATGCTGATGCATGTAATTCACCTATGCCTGTTAACTGGGTTTTCATGTTCATGGTGTGACGACCCCCCCCCCCCTTACTCTACACCTATCTGTACATCCTCTACACTACAGATACCACGCTGACTTATACATCCCATAACTATATTGTGATGTTTAGTTTGGTAATTCTACTTTAAATAAACCTTTAGTTGAGTCTTGGATGTCGTGTATGGTCTCTCTTATTGCTACAAGCCTGAGCCAGTTTGTAACAATGGTGTCTGCAAGAAATAACTCCAAGGAAAGAAAACAACTGTGACTTGGACCATGATTTTCTTTTTTTGTACCTGTAGAAACATTGAAATTGGAGACAGACAGAATCTCCTATTGATCATGTATTAACGTTAATCAAGCTGGTCATGCACGTGTCTGGCACAGTGAAGCTCAGACTGTGACTGCAATATGCCAAAAGTTGTTACCCTCCCCTCCCCAACAGATAACAAGCCTGACTCAAATTGGCAGGTTTCTGATGATTATAATTTCCCCACATTCAAGATTTCAAAGGTTGTGGTCGGAACGAGAGAGAACGGGAGGAAGGGAGAGGTGTGAAAGCGCTGAGAGCGACAGGAAGGATGATGAAGAGGAAAGGTTAGAGGGAGTGTCAGACGGTAGCCGGGAGAAGCCCAGCATGGTTGGCATCAAACTCCAGGAGAGGAGAGAGATGTGAAAGCTGCCTGTCACCACGTCTGGCAGCCGGGATGCTGAAAGGAAAGACAGGAGAAGAGAGGTGTAATGTGATGTCATCTGAACCGCTCAAGAGAAACTGACATCTCACTGTGTCACGTGAACTTGAAGCACCACGTAGATGGCTTTAGATCAGACCAGGAGTCGGGTTTGAAGTTTAGACAGAGAACAGATGGGTTGAGAACTAAGAAGAAGACAGTTTTGTTAAACATGTGTTGGAAAGTACCAATAGTGGATGAGAACAATAAGCGGAGGGGCGGGACTGCTCAAAAATCTGTGATGGTTTAATTGGTTGGAGTTTAATCCAACCTTTCTATACATTACCTTCAAGTTGGGGCTGAGCAAAGTTTGCATGAAACACCACTGTTTTTTTTTTGTCTTTTTGCCCCATGGGTAGCTTTGCTTATTTTTCATTTTTTATTTTTACTTCTCTCTCAGCTACTGATGCAGTGGCAAATGAGCTTAAAGACAAGTGGCAAAATTGCACTAGAAGTGGAATAGGCCACTATACCCTGACTGGAGTGTATGTGTGTGTGTGTGTGTGTGTGTGTTTGTGTTAACAAAAAAAGTGCAGTGCATGCAGTCATGGTATTGGTATTGTCATATAATCCAATTTGTGGTGGAGGAAAGTAATCTTCACATAATTTGTGTCCACAACACGTAATCCTCGTTTCAGAGTTTGTGTTGAGGAGAAGAACGTCCAATAATGTCGCACTTCCTACTGATCGCCTATAGAAATCGATAAAGGTCATAGATTACTTAACATTGTATTTGTCACAGAAACAGTTTGTTGCACAAACAGCTGACAGTGCATTAGAAATTCAAATTCTCAATAGGGAGTCGCAGTGAAACAAGGAGCTTCCTCTCCAATGACAAAGATAACTGTCATTATCGCTGAGTCAGACTGTGCTAAAAGCACTTCTGGCAGGTGAGAAAGAAACAAGTTAGTGCTCCTCCAATCTATAAGGCACATACACACACACACACACACACAGTTACAGAGAGAGCCAGAGATGTTTTTTGGGGGACAGATGGGGAGGTAGTTGGGGAGAGATGTTTTGGGGGAAAAATCTTCAAAGGCAGACTCCATAAAGCCTTTAACATAATTAATAATTTACATGGGAGACCAAAAGGGGTGAAGGGTCAGAAAGGAAAGTGATTTCAGACTAATGAGTAAATGAGGAAGGAAATATTACTGCACTATTGCTGCTCATTGTTCAATGCAGTAAAGCAATTTCATGGTTAAATTGGCTAAATTGCTAAATTGAGTGAAGGCATTAAACCAAAGTAAATAAAGGACTCTATACTGACAGCTTGGTCTATCCATAAAACTAAAGTAAAACTCTTCTCATTCTATTCTTAATTTACATTAGAGAAAGCTTACGTAATTACCACACTACTCACTAAACTGCTATATTTGTCCATCTGTTTCCATTTTTAGCACGTGTGTGTGTATTTGGATCAGATTTTCTCAGCGGCACGTGTTTGTTTACAGTATTCTGACTGCCTGAGACTGTTCCCACAGCCAGCCAGCCTGCCAGCAGCCAGCGCTGGTCACAGCTGCCAGGGCTCGGATCGGGCCAAATGTAGCTGTGCCACCTGATTGAAGCCCCGTTTACTTCAAACCAAAGGGTTTCAAAAGGCTCGTCGCATGAGCTGCACCCTGAAAATGAAACAAGTTAACAGAAATAATAATAAAAAAAATCCAGAACCACCATCCAAGTTCATAGAGTTAATTTGCAAAAACATAACTCCATTTATTCATTTCTATAAATCATGTTTTTTTTTCAGGTAATTTCAATCAAACAATCAAACTAGTAATACACAGTCAATAGGTGATATTAGCTTTTGCGACAAAATGGATTTTGGATTCAGAAAGTATGTTTTGCAAAACATTATATAGCCTACAGCTGCTGTATATCATGCTTTTATGAAAGTGATGGCTGAAGACAGAACAGTGAGTTCATTTGCAAAAAGATAAACGCCATTCCTGAAAAAAAAAATTAACCGACTGCTGCTGTCGGTTAATTTTTTGTTTTAATAGAGCATGTGGTGAAAGTGATTTGGTGAAAGTAATTTTTTTAAATCACTCTGAATCACATTTAATCTTTGCCCTTTTATTCCAAAAACTGTTTTGTATGTCTGTGTATGTATCTATGTGGATATACAGCAGCTTGAAGCAGTCTGATCATCTGTGCAGATAACAGTCCCATTAATTCATCATTGGAACAGACTTTCTCACACGTGCCACCGCTGAAACTCTGCCAGCACTCAGGTAGACACTGGGATGTATAGACAGGAGACCTATTGATCTTCAATTATCTCCATCTCTAGCTGTACATTTACTTTACATATAAAGAAAGCTGTCTTTCACACAGTCAAGGACAGATTAAGGTGAGAAGATGGGCATTCAGGCGGGCTTTATAGCCTCCAGTTCTGCTGACGCAGGTTATACAGCGTTCGCTGTAGCACATTATCTGACATGGATGGATGGAAGAGGGAGGCAGGACAAAGACTCACATGGAGCAGCACATGTCCTCTTCTCCGCCCGTGCCTCTTTCTCTCCTTACGTAGAGATCAGGGCAAAATCAGTATGATAATACATTCTGAATACCTGAGAAAACACGAGATGCAAGTCTTGCAAGTTTGCCCACTTCTGAAGCTGTTCAAATATCTGTCAAAATAAATCAAGATCAAGTGTACATTGGGCAATTTGAATATATGAAACATCTTATATATGTTGATTATGACCGTGTGTGATGATGGCAGTCTTTTGCTTCTCTTATCTGTTTTTATTCATCCTTCAGGAGAGAGATAATATATTTCAAGGCATCACATGGATAGTCTGGATGATGTTAGAGAATGTCGATGAGACAAAACTCTGTGTGTGTGTGTGTGTGTGTGTGTGTGTGTGTGTGTGAGAGTGTGTGTATGTGTGTGTGTGAGTGAGGAGTGTGTGTTTGCGTGCGTCTGTTTTTGTGTGTGTCTGTGAGTGTATTCCTGTTTTTTTTGTGCAGGTTTGTACACATACCATTAACCACCTTTTGGGTACTGGGAGTGGTGCCATGTTGCTATTAAAGGAATAGTTCACCCAAAAATAAAATTCTGTCATCATCTACTCACCCTCATGCCAAATGAAACACAGGTGAAATGTGTTAGTCCATATAACACACAGGGAGGTTGCCAGCACAACTTTGTAGCAGCCTTCTCCAAAACAACTGAAGTCAATGTGGACCTGTTCTTTAGAGTTCCAAAACAAAAACAGACAAACAATCACACTGTGAATAGAAAGACCTATACACCATTATTTGTTGCAAATCAATCAGCTGTAGTTAATATTTGCACTAAACTATGGTGTAAATATACTGTAGGTCTTTTTGGAACTGTGAAGAACTGGTCCCCACTGACTTCAGTTGTTTTGGAGAAGGCTGCTATGGAGTTGTGCTGGCAACCTCCCTGTGTGTTATATGGACAAACTTCACCTGTGTTTCAACTGGCATGAGGGTGAGTAGATGATGACAGAATTTTCATTTTTGATAGAGCTAATAGAGGACAATATTGATGGCATACATGTATTATTGTAAGTATCAGATAATCCAGTACAATGCAGTGATAATGACAAAGATAATAGTACAATTTACAAAAACAGGCCAACACTGCTCTATTATTATGTATTCAAACAATTTCTGAAGTGCTATGTATTTTTCAAATGTTGCTAATCACTAGAATGTTATACTGAAGAACAAACATTTATATCAGATATAATCAAATACTAGGAGTGTAAACTTTATGAGATAGTCTGGTTTTATGAAAGAGACCAACAGCTTTCTGCATTTCCGTAACTGTCCACTAGAGAGCTTCAGATATCCAGGTTTGTCTATTGTGCAGTCAAGCCTTCTTACAACTTACAGCAACTGTGAAAAGCATTATAAAAATGTATAATATAAAATATAAAGAAAAATGGCTACTTATTGATTCATTATTTTATTGGATTTTCCTTTCACTTTGAAAGAATAGTAAGCCTACTTCATATAACTGTCAGAAAAACATTTTAATTTTAACAAAAGAAAAATGCAGAAAAATGCAAAATGTTAACGGCATGAGCAGTTTGCTACTGTGTACGGTGTACAATACTGTGAGATGATATTTTCATAACAGCAAACATGTGCTTGAGCATGCAGTACAGTTTCATTCCAAGATGAATATCCAATATTATTGAAATTATTATATTTCTTGAGCCCTTAACTTACACATTCATAGCATTTTAAAGGATGTAACTAATTTGTGTTTTTTGATGGTGAGTAATGAACATTAGAGTTTTATTTTTTTATTTTCCAAAGTGGATATATAGTGTTTTGTCATGAGATGAGACTTAATCTTGATCTACTGTGGAAATGCAAATAATACCCTTGCGTGTCTGTTATTTACTTAACAGTCTGTACAAAAATACAAAGCAGTCTGACAAAAAAGCTGAAGTGAAACCACAGTCACATGTGTCATCATACTGTCCAGTGACAAGAGGCATGGGTTTTGTAAACAAACTAAAATGACTCTTCCTAAATTCAAATGAAGACATGGGTCAAATAGTCACTGACAATCAAGGGTGGAAGTAACTAATTACATTTACACAAGTTGCTGTAATTGATTAGCTTTTTTGTGTACTTGTACTTTTTTGAGTATTTTTTTAAGTCAGTAATTTTACTTTTACTTACTTAAGTATGTTTTTACTGAAATATTGTACTTAGCTACATTTTAAATCACATCCATTACAGAATATCTCCATAAGCATCAGAAACTGGACCATCGAACATTGACAAATTGTGGAGCCATTCAGCAAAGAAGAGAAGAGTAATCTGGCTTTACTTTCTTTGCGCACTTTATTTGGTAATTTCCAAATTTTCCAGTTAAAGGAATCTAGTTCGAACTCTGTCCTCCTGCATGGAAATGATCACATCTAACACTGTTCTCTTTTCTAAAAATTAACTCAGTAACTTTTACTCTGAGCACATTTTAAATTAGCTACTTTTTGCTTTTACTAAAGTAGATTTTTACACCAGTACTTTGACTTCTACATAAGTAAAATATCAGCAAAGTAACAATACTTAGGGCATTCTAGTACTCTTCTCACCACTGTTGATAATCCCCTCAAATAGTTAACATTTTTTTTGCTTGGGTCAGGCTAGAGACACTTAAATGCAATAAAATCATCGTAGTTCCATTGCACAAGGAACATGTAAACATAAAATATGTCCTAAGTTGTTCCTATATGTATTACAATCAAAGTTTGTTGACGAGGTCACTAAGAAAAAACCTTAGAAGATTGTATGACAAATACACTTCCCTGGGACAGTTACTTTCCATGACTCATGATAGAGGTGTATATGTTCACGTTAATAATGTTATTTAATAGTGGTGATGTCCTTGCAAAGCAAAACATTATTTTCAATGCATTTTGGAGGCTTGTGTTCTACATTTATCCTACTACACCATGCCTTGACCTTTGTCCGCCTTCCTTCCCTGCATGAAGAGAACAACCTGTGTGACATTAGCCTTGCCTGTTCTAGTGATGAAGCAGTAAAGGAGCGGGTCTACAAGGCAGTTGAGGCTTGAGATTGCTAAACTGATCTTGTAGGGATAGAGGAGCCACGCGGTGCTCCCACAGTCATCCACCAGCGAGCGGAGGAGCATCATGACGTGGATGGGTCCGAAGCAGAGCCCCAGGCAGAGCAGGACCGTCACCAGCAGCCTCGAGACCCGCTTACGCTCCTCTTCCTCCGTGGCCCGGTTGGACCTCACCGCTTCACAGATCCCCCAGCTGGAGTAGACCACCAACAGAACCGGGACGACAAACCCCAGGATGAAACGCACCGCGTTCACCCGCACCAAATTCTCTGACAATGGGAAGATATCAAAGCACACGGACACCATGTTGTATTCATTGTAGGAGTCCTCCCAGGTGATGGTGGCAGCGTTGAAGCAGACCACCAGGACCCAAATGGCAACGCTGACGGCCGCTGCAGTGCCAACTTTCCTCAAGAACGTGTACTTTAGTGGGTGAACCACTGCCAGGTACCGGTCAATGGCAATGCAGCACAGGAGGGCGTCACTAGTGTAAAAGTTAGTGAAGAGGAAGTAGACAGACAGCAAACACGCAAAGCCTCCGTGGACCCAAGCACCCTGCCAGAGGAAGTCCAGCCACAGAGAGAGGCCAACTGTGAAGGTCAGGTCACTGAGGGCCAGGTTGAATAGATACACACCGAGCTCGTTCCTCTGTCTGATGTGCTGCCAGGACACATACAGGGAGAAGGAGTTGGAGGGGATGGCTATGATGATGATAGCCAGGTAGAAGAATAGAAACGGCCTCCTCGTCTCTGCTCCCTCATACTGGAAACACCCTGACTGATTGGTGGCAAGGCTGAAGTTTTCCATAACAGATGTGGCGTTCATGTGCAAACACACACCTTGTAAAGAAACAAAGGAATGAAAGAATACAGATGACTATCTTTAAAACAAGTTGAGACAAGAAAGGTCAAATATTAATGATTTGTTCCAAGTGTTATCTAAAGAGTATCATCAAAAAGAATAAAGCACATTTCAGGAAAAAATCTCCAAAATGAGGCTGTACTCACACTTTATTCAGTTGCGCTTCTGCTAATCCAGATTCCGCACGTAAAATTCATGCCTGTTATTAAAAATGTAAAAATCAAGACGCAGAGCAGATTCAATCAGTTGGCTCGTCTTGTGTTGCTTGCTCAACCAGCTTAAAGAAACAGGAAGAGACAGCCGCTGTCTCCTCGTTGTCCCTGACTACCATGCAGCCGTTGGTCACTTAGTAGGTGACAGGCCGTGACAGAACAAACTACCGGTGTCAGTGAACCTCAAGGCAGATTTAATTAGGCCACTGAGTCTATATGAGAACTGCTAGTCTTTATTTTTAGTGTGTCAATACAGACACAGGCTCAAGTAAAGCTGATGGTGACATTATTGTCTGTCTTGTGATAAAGGAATATATATACCTGCTTGACTAACTGTTTCCATAGTGGAGCACATGATAACCTTGGTTGTTATGGCTGAATTGATGTGCTTGTAGTGCAATTATTCACCAACAAAGACAACACAGAAGGAAGAACTTGTATTTTTTATTTTCTGTCATTCAAGTAAAATAATACACCAATAGATAGATATGTCATTTTTTTTATTTTGTATATTAGCCACAATATTTGAAGAGAATGAGATGCTGTGTTACTGTGATTTGTTTGCAGTACATTCAAAAATTGTACAGTAATGTAATTGAGATGATTTATCCAATAAAACATCAACACAGTCACAAGAAACTTGAGGACTGTCAGCAAAAAAAGCATGACAGTATATGAACATTCAGTACTCACTCAAGTATTAGCATTGCATGTTCAAATCATGTTTTTGGATTCAATAGTTTAAAAAAAAACAAAAAAAACACAGTAATGTAGCTCTTAGGCAACTGTATTAACTCCATAAGAGCTCTTTCGACACATTGTCTGCCTAAAAACCCCCCTTACTTTGTCCAGAGCTTTCTTCATCTCTGTCCGAGCGCTCTGGCTGATTAAACAGTATATGATAGGATCCAACACACTGTTGAGCGTGGTGGTAGCCACCGTGACCATGTATGCATCTCTGAGCCTCTTGGCCCAGATGCAGCCGCCCGACGGCTCCTGCGTGGCCCTGAGCAGCATGACGGTCTGGTAGGGGACGAAGGCCGCCACGTAGGTGAGAAGGAGGAGTACCAAGAGCAGCCCCACTTTCCTGCGCTCCTCAGCCAGGATGGAGGCGCTTTCTCGGAGCGACCGCATGATCTGATGGAAGCAGAAGATCATAATGAGCAGAGGGACCAAGAAACCCAGGATGACACGTGTGAGGGCCAGGTCGGCGTCCGCCTGGGTCATGGGCATCCTCTCCTCACACATGTATCTTGAGGAGAAAGCTTGCAGCGCCCCTGTGTGGTCAAGAAAGAGAATGTGGACGGCTATCTCCACACACCACACCACAGCGCTCACGACCACTGATGTCCGCACCTCTCGGACCCTGTGGAAGTGGAGAGGGTAGACCACCGCTAGGTAGCGATCGACCGAGATGCAGCAAAGCAGGCCGGAGCCGACGTAAAAGCTGTTGTACATGATCACGGCCACTAAGCTGCAGAGAACGTCCCCTACGGGCCGGCGCAGGGACAGCTCGATCCACACAGGCAGGGAGATGATGTAGAGCAGGTCAGAGATGGACAGGTTGACCAGGTACACGGCCAGGTTGTTCCCTTTCCTCATCAGCACCCAGGCCACATACAGAGACAGGCAGTTAGCTGGCAAACCCACGATGAAGAAGGCAGAATAGGCGGCTGGATACATGTGCTGTTCCACCCAAGTGTCCGCTGTACAGGAATAAGATATATTGGCCTTGGTTTGGTTGAGGGACGCCTGTAAGTCCATCCTAACTCGGTGATGAATGTACTCAGAGTGACAACCTGAGTGATAGGGAAGCTGTGTGTTCAACTGGCATATTAGTATTCATGGTTCAGTGAAAAAAAAAGATGTTCGTGAGGCTACTCTGCAATGCAAATACTTCCCATTCATTCTCTGCCAAGCTATAAACAATCCTGCCATCTAATGCTTTGGCTGTTGCTTTATTTCCACAATATACTCTGCGGTCATTACAGGGTCAACCGAAAGATTAAATTGTAGCTGAACATTTGTTACAAGTTACAAGAAGGAGATTTTGGCATTTTTAGTTTGGTGTTCATGAACTTAATATGTTAACACATTTTAAAGTTGGAAAGTGTTAGCAGTGGTATTAGCAGGCAAGGACATCACGTTCCTATCCAGAGCAACCGGATGGGGGTTTAGTGTCTGACACGTTTCACTATTTCACTATTTTTTCTTTTTAACTCTCATAAGAGGTTAAAATGAAAGGCGGATCCCAGACTAGCCTGAGACAATGCGGTACAGTTAAGCACTCTGTTAGTTCAGCTGTGTTTCATTAGGCTGAACTGTAGCAGAGACCTCAAAGCACAGCGCTTCTGAGACAAAGCAGATGCAGACACAGCCAAGTAAGTGGCACCACATACTTACTTTTGAAATTTCAATTTCAAAAGTAAGTGGCACCACATTGCCCAAGTGATGCAGTCTGTCTGTCTGTTGACATTTAAACTTCGAGTGACAGTGAGGTACGTTTCCACTGAGAGGACAGAGGGGCCTGATGGTCAATGTCTGGTCACCATCAGTCAGGCATATTTTCATCTGAAACTCTTTCCATCCAACAGTTTTGTTTTGTTTTTTTTAATTCAGAAGAAAGAACATGGTGAGGCTGAAAATAGGTCTGCCAAAATATTTATTCACTTTACTGGCTGTTAAAAAATAAAATAAAAAATAAAAAAAATCAATCAATCAATTATCAAAATATAATTCTTCCCCCATTTTCCCTCATTCATGTCATTTTCTTCTGGTTTGTGGTATTGCCCTTACATAAAACAGTATACTGTAATGTAAGCACCCTTCAACAGATACAGTACATGGGAGAGGCTATACATTAAAGACATAAACAAGGTTAAACTAGGCTAAAGAAAGCAGTTATTTACCTGTGATGGTTCAGGTTATTAGATTTAGAGAACTGCCAGCTAGGAAATGGATGTCAACACAGGACACTTACCAGACCAAATGGCTGACAAATTTGTTACACATGAATATGTTATGTTTTTTCTTACCAGTATAGAATAGAATAGAATAGAATAGAATAGAATAGAATAGAATAGAATAGAATAGAATAGAATAGAGCTTTGGGCTTGTCAGTGACAACTGGTGACAATACTTAATATTTCTGTTGTGTTGGTGATTGAGAGAGAGAGAAAAAAGCTTTTGTTGATGGAAATTTCTAATGTGATAATTCCCAATGGAGAAGCTGAGGGAGATTTGATTATATATGTTGGTGTTAATGTGAAATATTGATGGTTATGTGAAAATGTATGGGTCTAAGTATGCTGTCTAACACATATTACTTCAATAATAAGTTTAATTTCCCCCCAAAATGACCATTGTTCCCTTTTAACTCAAACATACATTGTCCATTTAACTAAAAGTACAATCATAACAACTTGTGTCCAGATTGTTTGTATTATTTTTCATCGTGGAATGCCTCTCCAAAACTTTGCATTGGAGACTTTCCAGAATAATATCCCCAGTCTTGCGTGGCAGAACGTATCAAGTGGCTTAATTTGTCTAATCCTCATGCAAGTCAAACACAACTGTGAAAAGACAACAATCCGTCAGTCGATTTCAACTTCGGTCAGTCATAATTACTGACGTCAAAAATACTCAAAGTTTAAAAAAAGCTATTCAATTACAGTAATGCGAATGAATAAACTCATTACTTCCACCCTG